>NW_006238987.1:0-17817 GCF_000226075.1 Solanum tuberosum | reverse complement strand
CTCTATCATAGATATATGAAAAGGGAGAACTTTATTCTAGATACATGAGAATACTGATACAAAGTTACAAATTTCTACCTATAATTTTGAATGCCAATATTCAATTTTGATAATTTGCTATTAAAACGTAATTTGAGAGAAAGAAAGAAGAAAAAGATGGTGGAAGCAGTGGAGGACGTGAGGGTGGGGATGATAGACACTGATGAATAATGGGAATTTTATTTGGAAGAGAGAAATGGTTGATGAGAGAGAAAATTTTTATGTTAATTCACCATTAAATTAGGTGTTTAAATATAAAGATAATTAATCAATCCTATTTTTAGGGGATTTGTATATCTTATTGTATCTTTTAAAATATATGGTATAAAATATTAAAAGTGGTAATATATGTAATTGTTTGAAAGTAAAGATAATATTAGTATATATAGTAGTGATGTATGTCTAATAAGGTAGTTTATCCTTTCTCAAACCCCACAAATCGACAGACTTATTCAGGCTGGGCTAAAAAGCCCTTTTCTTAAATGGGCTCCAAAAATCGTAGCCCAATCTTATCAAATCACGGGTTAGGCCAGATCGGCCTAACGAGCCTGGCCCATATTGACGGCTCTACTTGTTATCTGTTACAATAGACTTTTCGAAAAACTACTAAATTAGACATACATCACAATCATATATACTAATTTTACCTCTAGTTTCAAACAATTACTTATATTACCACTTTTAATATTTTATACCATATATTTTAAAAGATACAATAAGATATACAAATCCCCTAAAAATAGGATTGATTAATTATCTTTATATTTAAACACCTAATTTAATGGTGAATTAACATAAAAATTTTCTCTCTCATCAACCATTTCTCTCTTCCAAATAAAATTCCCATTATTCATCAGTGTCTATCATCCCCACCCTCACGTCCTCCACTGCTTCCACCATCTTTTTCTTCTTTCTTTCTCTCAAATTACGTTTTAATAGCAAATTATCAAAATTGAATATTGGCATTCAAAATTATAGGTAGAAATTTGTAACTTTGTATCAGTATTCTCATGTATCTAGAATAAAGTTCTCCCTTTTCATATATCTATGATAGAGTTCATATCATTTTAAATTTCAATTTTAAATTTTTTTATGAAGTAGGTCCTACATAGTATGATCTTGTTGCTATTTATTTTGTCATTGGTGACCATTTCCAAAATTGAATGATTCTCAGTAAATGTACAACACATTAACATTAATATACAATATGTTTATGAGATATGAACTTTATAGTTTGTTTTCTCTCAAGATTTTTTCATTGCAGGTTGAATCTCCATCCGCTAACATTCAAGCTGAGAATAGATCTAAGCACGGGAACGACCCAATATAAATGAAAGAACTATGCAAAGCTCTACTTACCAAAACAAATACATCACTAAACCCAGTTACACATCTAGTGCAAGATGTTGTATCTAACACATCTTCTTAAGGATACAAACCCAGAAAATTAATAAAACATGTATCTTGATCTTTTTTACCCGTCAGATATACGTATCTTGATTTTAAAACCCTCGGATACATGTATTCAAAGGCCAAAATTGTTCGAGTTATTAATTAATACTCAATTACTCCTTTGATTAAGGAAAACAGTAATACACATCTATTTCAAAATTAATAAAACATGTATCTTGATCTTTTTTACCCGTCAGATATACGTATCTTGATTTTTTAACCCTCGGATACATGTATTCAAAGGCCAAAATTGTTCGAGTTATTAATTAATACTCAATTACTCCTTTGATTAAGGAAAACAGTAATACACATCTATTTCAAAATTAATAAAACATGTATCTCGATCTTTTTTACCCGTTGGATACACGTATCTTGATTTTTAACCTTCGAATACATGCATTCAAAGGCCAAAATCTGCTAGAGTTCTTAATTAATACTCAATTACTCCTTTAAATAAGGATAACAGTTACACACATTTAATTAAAAAATAATAAAACACGTATCTCATTTTTTTAAACTATCAAATACATATATCTGACAAGTCATGATACATGTATCCAAATACCAAAATATGGTATATGAAGTAATATTTTAAACTAACATGAATCCTAGTAATTATGACCTAAACTATTGAAATTTGTGTAGTTTGCCCTAGACTTTTTCCCCAATTTTTTCAAAAAACTTATCCAAGAGACATTTTTTTATTATATATATGAGTTTAAGTCACAATTTTAACTAATGCATAATCTTCCCAAGTTTGGCCAACTTTGAACATGATCAACTTCCCATCTGTCCACATTATAAAGAAAATCAATACTCCGTTATTTTCTACATTTTCTTGTTCAAAACTAGCAAAAGTCAAGACATAAATGAGAGGTGATTTGTCCTTCTTGAATTATAATAATATTTTTTCCACGGATACTCATCAAAAATATTTACACAATCTTATTAAATAATTATATTTAATTTATAATTTTATATACTCCCTTCGTTTCTATTTATTTGTCCTAATAATTATTGAATTCTCCTCGATTATAATTTTTTCAATACTTTTTAAATATTTTAAATAGTTAATGCAATAACTGATTCAATAAAATATTCGAATCAAAAAATATAACTTTGTCTATCTATTAATTCCGCAAGGTGTTAGTGTCCATTTTATGTGTGTGACCATGAATTATTTGAAAATTCAAAACAAGAGTCCACCAAACTCCACTCCTTGCGCCATTGATCATGCATCAAATCAATCTTCTTCTTCATCTTCACTATATATAAATTGTATTAGGAGGAAAAATACAAGTGTAAGTTTCAGTCATTTTCTCTAAAAGAATGGAAATTGAAGCGGATGAATCATTTAAGCAGGCCGGAGTTATTCCGTTCAAATGGGAAATCCGACCCGGAGTACCCAAGATTCAACATTCACAACCACCATTAATCAAACAGGAAGTAGCCGAGAACAATCGGAGCCGTCCAATACCAGAAACCCCACGTAGGCTGAAACCTCCACCGGCGGCTGAATTCAATTTCCAACAACCAATTGAGGAGCCCCGAACCCGATCCTTCCGGTCAGCTCCACGGGCACGATCAGATAGGCATGTTTTAAATCTATTGACCCGACCCGCTATGGGAGTTGCCTCAGATTGGTGCTTCCCGTCTCCATTGCTGAAGCGAACAACGGAGAAGAATACGAAGAAGAAGAAGAGTCATAAGACTGGACCCGAACCCGAACCCGATTACTTGTCGGATCTAGAGACAGTTTCTCGATGGTCTGTATCTAGCCGGAAGTCAATTTCTCCTTTTCATGATTCACTTTCCTCTTCGTTTTCGTCACGTGAGTCGTCGCCTCGACGACCAGTGAGCGATACTGATTGGGTTGGATTTGCTCTGTTTTAGAACCAACACATTATCTCTACATTTCCTTCCTTAAAGTATTACTTCGTATCAGTTTACGCGACATAATTTGAATTCGAGAGTTAAACAATCTATATTTGATGAAATAATTGACCATTCTAGTAATACTTATAACGCTACATCATTAATGATTTGTGCTGAAAAAAAAATGGTTCAGCAGCGTCCATGGTTTTTTGAAATAGTTTAATCTTTAATTTCCATATATATGGTCAATAATTTTGGCTCCTGTTGGAAGACTCCAATAATTATATATATTCAATTCTTCTGATCTTCTTCATATGATCTCAATCCTATGTCATTCATGACCTAATCCAAGTTACAACAGACTCTGCATATTTTTTATTTTATGGAGTTGTTAAGTTTCTTTCTTTCTTTTAATATAGGTGAATTACAACATAATCTAAACCTAAATGGTATGTAGTTACAACGAGAGGAGGACATAAATGGTCCATAAACTATTGGAGTAGGTCTAAAATAATTTATAACTTTATATTTATCGTATTTAATCTTTTAACTATCCAAAATGTAATTAAGTTTGATCCCTTATCTATATACTTATCGTTTTTAGTCCCTTAACTATGCACCTACCGATTTTAGTCCTTTAAGTATTTAAAAACTTATAAGGTTTGGTCTATATCTATTTATATATATATATATATATAGGGATAAGAGTCTGAAAAATATCCCAACTTTGGTCGAATTTGCTGTTGCAATACTAAACTCTCATGAGGACCTATTACCTCCCTAGACTATTTAATACCGTATTTTAAACATATATATTTGTCCACGTGGACATAAAAAATAATGCAAAATTATAAATAGTAATGTGTCCACGTTGGCACATATATACCTTTAAAATACACTATTAAATAGTTCAGGGGTAAAAAATATGATATTAAATAGTCTAGGGAGGTAATAGGTCCTCATGAAAGTTTAGTATCGCATATATATATATATATATATATATATAAATAGCTTAGGCATATATATAAGCATATATTAACGAAATTCATGCATCTGTAAAATTAAATTTTTAACCCATTTTTTCAGTTATTTCATTGTTGCTAATGACTTGAATATGTTGTGTTCCCTTCTTTAGAGGTTAACGGTTCATAATCAACGTGAATTTTAATTTTATTTTTCAAAAAAAAAAAGATTTGATCTTGATAAATCTTTTCCATCATAAATCAATGCCAAATTTATGGAGAAGAAATACAACATTTACTACTAATTGAGTAAATTCTTAATGATAACAAGATTGCATATCCCATTATACAAGATTCAACAAAAGAAGCAACATAGAAGAAATTAGAAGAGCATAGTGTTCTTCCCTCTCCCATAATTTCCTAGACATGGAAACAGAAGGAGCTGGTTTACTTGCTACACTTCTTTCTTTAGGACAATGGTAGTTACACCTACTCGGACGTGTAACTCTGTAGACGCCAGTGGTTGTTAGCATATGAATATCTTTTCTATTGTCTTCCCCAAAAGACGAAACGTATCCTATAGCAGGCATAACATCCTCTGCAATTGATTCACAGTGGATTGGAGAATCACGCGCACACCTGTATGGGGTTTTTGAACTTGTAAAGCTTCTACTATGTTCAGGATTTTCAGTACTTGACCATATTCCATCTGGATATAAGTCTATGTATAAGTACCTAAAAAGTTTTGATTCAAAATCAGGTTGAGCTAATGAAACAGTACACACAACTATAGAGTTTCAAGTTTTTTAGCAAAGAAAAAAGAGATGCAAACCTTCCATACAGACAAGGATCAGTTTGAGATCTATAGAAGTATCCACCAATTATGGACGCGGAACCAATTGTCTTGTAAGTTTCAGGGTGGTTGTATCCCATGACCGGGAATATGAGACTGTTGGAGCTAGAATTAGAAGTGCTTCCTTCTCGGGCATTTGCTGGTTTGAAGAGATAAGGGCCTTCGTAGACGGGCCATCCATAGTTTCCACCTTTTGTTATCATATCTATCTCTTCATACATGTCCTATAAGTTTCATGAAAGGATAAGTATCTTTAATAATGTATTCCAAGAGACTTAACATATGTCCTGTTTTTGCTTTTGAACTTATCAAGATTTCCCTTAAGCTAATAACAACTCAATGACTATGCTTACTGTTTTGCCTAAAATATAGTTAAGTTCCAAACCTGTCCAGAATCTCCACACATGAAGTAGGAAGGCCTTTCTGAATCGAAACTACAACGCCATGGATTTCTAAGACCTAAAGCCCAAATTTCAGGTGCTAATTGCTTGTCATTGTTGTACGGATTACCTCTTGGTATGGAGTAATTTCCCCAAAGCCCTCGATCATGCACTTCGTTTCCTGTCAGTAATTAAATGAGAAAATTGCAGAGTTCAGATGTCATAGTCCAAAAAACATGCAGTCTCATCAATCAGTTTGTTTCCATGTATGTAGTGATTGCAAATGTTTAATTTCCTTGTTATGACTCAAGGCACAAAGGTTTACTCGAATAGGATAAGTTTGCCTAAACCTTTTTCTGGAAATTAAAAAGTAAATCATAAAACAAGTCTACACAATATATCAACATTTGATCAGCATACTTTGATCCACATCAATCCTCAAGATCTTTCCGAGCAATGATCTTTTGTTTTGTGCAAAATTGTAAGGGTCCCCGCGATGTGTACCACTACCAGTCATAACATACAGAAATCCATCTGCAGGGCCGAAAAGAATCTGTCCTCCATAAACTCCCCTATGTGGGAGTCCCATTGTAAATATCCTCCTCACTTCCAATGTCTTCGCACTTTCTACCTGTCATGACGATGATCAAAGTATGTAATCAAGAGAATTTCAATGAAGAAAAATTTCAAATTCTTATCGTATGAAGCAATAACGGATGTATACCAAGAAAGGTGTTGTTGCAGTACCATTTGCTGTGAACTCTGCTACTACAATTTGATACTGGCATGGTGCAATGCCACTGTCTATTGGAAGTGTTGCTGGATCACAATTAATTTCCGAGTTACACGAGCATCTACCTAAACATCCTGAGTGTCGCAACTTATCACAGTGGTACGAAATGAAGAAACGACCATTACTTACAAAATTAGGATGGAACTCCATTCCCATTACCCCAAATTGCAAACCAAAAAGCACATGATCAGTTATATCTAGATATGGCTTTGATTCATCAATTTCCAACACTCCATTAGATCCATCCTCAGGAACATTGGCAATCCATACCTTACCTTGTTGATTCCACAAAAATACGCGGTTAGAGCCATCAGGGTGTGGAGCCATGCCAATATAAGATCCATTTCCAATTTTTTCAATACAA
Organism: Solanum tuberosum; assembly: GCF_000226075.1. Lineage (NCBI taxonomy): Eukaryota > Viridiplantae > Streptophyta > Magnoliopsida > Solanales > Solanaceae > Solanum > Solanum tuberosum. The sequence continues at coordinate 11,099 of NW_006238987.1, read as the reverse complement.
ACACCATTTGGGGCTTGACGAGTTTCACGAATACCATATGATTGAGCACCATTTTTTAAGTCCTCTACAGAGTCACATCAAACATTTCAACATCAATAGAACAAAAATAGTCCAGTTTCCTTTGTGCAATAAGCAGACAAAAAATGGAAATATAAAAAACAGATAAATGCAAATGATGCTACACATAAAAGAGTGATAATAGCGCCTTACTTAACTGCATGCTCAAAGTGAAGGATGCCAGAAAACCATAAAGCAGCAACAGATTCAGAAGAAAAACATTGCAGACAGCAACCATAGCTGAAATTGACAGAGGAATTAAGGAACTCCAATTTATAAACTATGGCTTATTATACGAATGACAGATCGAAACGCCACATAAATACGACTCTTCCATGATATTATGCACAATATTCCTATAAAGGCCTTCTTGATCTGAACATTGTATGTTAGATTACATATATAATGGCTCTAGAAAATTACTGTAGAAGTTTAGGATGTGAGTAATTCCTTACATTGGGATAATCTCAGTGCATATGTCAATCTCAATACTATTTTAATAGTAACTTGATTTTTGTGTGCATGGAAGCCAGAACCTTTACATCCGAAGTCTAATTCAGTGGTCGAGCCAAAAATTTTACTAAGTAAACACACGAAAAATCAAAAAAGATACACGCTACACCAGTGGCGGATCTAGGATTTTTAATAAGGGGTTCAATATGTGAAGATCTAAACACACGAACTAACCGAAGGGTGTTCGACATCTATTATATATACATAAAAATAATTTTAACCATGTATAAATAGTAAAAAGTTTCACCAAAGGGGGTTGGGATGAACCCCTAACAGAAGGCTGGCTCCGCCCCTGGCTACACATATCTAAAAAGTAATTTTAAACTAACTAGTAATATATATAGTGTAATTTTTTCGCTGAACCTTCCATTCACTTGGCTCTTCTTTTGGGCTGATTACCTTTTCTTTTGTTAGTACGACTTATTACTAGAATATTGCAAATTGAAATACTCAAAACACAAATATTAGTATGGACTCTTGTCTGTTAGGAACAGACAAAGGTACTAGCTAGGAAGTATAACTACAAACAAAGTAATTAGGTACATATTATACATTAATTAATATTAATTTTTTTTATATTTGTCGGCTATTATTTAGCGAGGAACTATTTATTTTAAATTCTCTATTTAGTACAGTAATATATATAGTAGGAGATTTTATAACTAGAGTAAAATGAATGTAAACGTTTGTATTAGGATTTTGGAGCGGGCATTATTCGGATTAAATTGAAAAATTAAATTCAAATCGAATTAAATTTTAATTTGGATTGGTTTTTTGTTTTTCTTTTGTTGATTTCGGATAAAAAAATTATTTATTTTTATTTGATTTCGGATTTTGAAATATAAATTCCGACAAACTGTAAAAATATATATTAATAATTACATATATAATATTTAGGTTTAGAATTAAAGTTGGATCGGAGTTAACTACTTTCTCCCTTTTTAATTAGGGAAAATTGTATACAATAGCAAACTATTAATTCAAATTAAATGCTATAAATATAGTTGATTTAATTGTATCCCATAGCAAACTGTTGCTATTTCACCTCTCTCCTGGTGAATCTCGCTCGCCACTCTCGTTTTTTATACAAACGCAAGTGTATAAAGTGCGTTTGTGTTTGTATAAAGCGAGAGAAAATTGTATATATACATATATTTTCGTTCCCCTCTCTCCCCTCTCCCAGATCTCGACCGCCACTCTCCCAGATCTCGCTCTCTCACTTTATACAAAAACGCAAATGTATAAAATGCGTGAAAATTGTATATATACATATATTTTCATTCCCCTCTCTCCCCTCTCCCAGATCTCGCTCGCCACTCTCCCAGATCTCGCTCGCTCACTCGCTTCTCTCACTTTATACAATTGATCTTTTTGTATATGTATACCAAAGCAGATTATACAACTGCTTTCTTTTGTATATGTATAGCGAAATATACATATTTATGTTTGCTATGGAGCACAATTATGCAAACTTTGCTATAGCATACAAATATGAATTTTGTGTTTGCTATATGTGAAAGTTGCTCTTTTAATTATTACCTTTCATTATGATTTAGTTTATATTTTATATTTTATATTTTATATCTGGACATCTAGATATATGTCACGCCCCGAGCCTACACCCTGGGCGAGACTGGCACTCGAAGACCATTGTTGTTGGCCCCAAGCGAACCCTTGGCCTGGCTTACTTAACTCAACGGAAGACAATATTCATATCTATAATGATTAATGAACTAAACTGAACTAAATAATAAAATAACTGAGAATGTTTTAAAGATTAAACATTCAACTTGGCCAAAAGTGGCAACCCAAGCCTTTAACATAAGAATGAAAATGCAAAAACTACAGAACTACTAAATGTCTATGAAGCCTCTAAAACAAAAAGAGATGTTGGGACAGGACCCCCGATCATCCTAACATCTGAAAGACTAGAAGGCAAATAGAGGAGTCCTCCGAAATGCAAGAAGGCTCACCAACAGACTCTGAATGCTCAAGCTGGATCAACGAGGCGTTGGATGCTGATGCTGATGCTGATCCTGGTTACCTGCGTCTGCATCATAATAAGATGCATGCCAATTGGCATCAGTACATCGAATGTACGAGTATGTGACTTGAAATGCTAACAAACATAGGCTCGAAAGAGATAATGGAAGAAACACCTACCTGGATCTTCTCAACTCATGTATACTCAACTCAATATAAAGCAATAAAACACATGCGATATAAATATAAAGCTTATAAAACAACTGAAGATAATCTTAGTTCGTTAAAGATAAAACAATAGTAAACTTAACTTTACTCATTTAGAAAGTAATATAACTTATGTGAGAGATTATCTAACCGACAACCATCACTATGAGCCTAAGTGATGGTACAATGTTTTACCTCACGTTGCCAAGGACCGTCTTATACCTTGCCATCGGTATAGAACCTGAACTATTAAGTGGATCCACTAATCTATGCTAAAAAAAACACTAAGGAATCATCTAAAAAGTATGATCATTTTTCTGCCCATGATGGCTACATGGTTTATGGGGGCTTGAGTTAATATGAAATCGCGTCCCCATATCGGTGCTCAATACTACTCCAAAATATACTTAGCTCATATGTTTTTAAAAACAACTTCCTCTCTGGTTTGAGATAATTGCTCAAACTTATCTTAAAAAACTCTCTGGGAATCAATGTTCCCTTTTGCTGTTCAAAACTCTTTTGGAAATCTCAGTTTCCTCTCATCTTAAATGTGAAAACATTTACTCTTGGAAATACTTAGTTCCCATATATCATTTTAAAGAAAATGAACTTTGCTCTTACTCTTTACTCAACTTCAAAACTTAAGTCTTAAAACAAAGTTAAAACGTTTGTAAAAGACTTATGAAAACTTGAAATGAACTTCTCTTGACTTGACTCTTAACTGCTCTTGACTTGACTCTTAACTAGTTCTTGAATTGAATTATGGATTCAAGGATTATGATTGGTGTTTGGAAAGATCTCATATTGTTTAGGAATGATTTTAGATAGCTAAACATGTGAAAAGATCGAATATCAAGATTTGAAGGTGAGTCCGCGATACGGAGGCATAATTAAATTTTAGTTCCGAAAACGTCTTTTGAGGCAAAAGACTCCGTGATGGCTCCGCGACGTGGAGAAGCTTTAAAATTTTAGTTTTGCAAATGACGTTTTAGGCAGAACACTCCGCGACGTGAAACAAAAATTCTCAAATCTAGGAACCAGCAACGCGACGCGGAGGCAGTGCCGGATTTCGTCCGACGAAATCTTCTTCTTCCTTTTCCAACCCCAATTCACCCAAACTCGGTTCTTTTTCTCAAATTACTTTTAGATATAGATACCCAGAAAATGTACCTAAGATTCTAACTCAAAGCGACTCCATGATGCGACGTAACGAACTCAGAAACTTCTCAATTCATCCCAATACAAGAACATCAACTTTCAAACTTTTTTAGGACGAATTTCGCTGAACTAAACATGTTTGGCGCGTGGGTGAATGAACCTAACGCTATGAAAGACTCACATACCTTGTAGGGTCAATTCCTCGGCGAATCCGCAACCAAAATCGATCGTTCTTAGCGAATCTTACTTTTCCTCTTCTCCTTTCTCTTGCGTTCTTTCTCCAAAACCCCTAACTCTATTTCTCAAAAGTGCAAACTGAACTAAATCAGTTTTGACCCAAACTATTTTATTAAAAATGGATTTAATTAATTGGGTAAGGAAAAGACCAAACTACCCTTCAAAATTCGGATTGGGCATTTCCTTATTCGAACAGCCCAACTTCCAAAGGGAATAAATTACTCATATGAACTCGGAATCGCATAAACTTAGTGGTGTTGGAAAGATCATTCCAAGAAATTTCCAACCATATCTGGAAATACACCTAACTCATCTTGAGCTAGGAGTTATGGTCGTTTGAAGTTGACCAAAAACTCACTTTAACTTGCTTAAAATTTTCCAGATATCCTTATACTTTCCAAAAATAACTATTTCCAGATTTTAAACTTCCTTCTAGTTCTTTCTAGTTGCGAAATGTTACAATATACTTTTAAGTATTGTGTTTTTAATTTTACTCATGATTCATGTTACAAAGTATATTTAACAAATTCAATATTATGCATCATGTTGTGCTTCTAAACAGTAACAAATCCTTCTCATTTTTTTTTTATGTGAATTGAATACGCAACTCTACGATAAATATATTTTGTAATTCCTTCACAATCGAATACCCGCTATTTAATAGATATTGGAAAAATTGTTGAACCAAAAGTTGAATCATGAAATCTTTAATTGATATTGAAAAAATTGTTGAACTGAAAGTTGGATCATGAAAAAGGGAATTGTACCAAGTGAAACAATGATATATGAAATTGTGTGGAACAACCTTTGCGAACACTTGTAACTTATTTCTTTTAGATTCATTTGTTCTTGTTTGAAAAATCGCCTGAGTTTCTTTGACTTTTATCTTTGTAAAAAAATCTCAACTTTCTCAAGTTATCCGGAATTCGAAAATATTCAAAATAAGGGGGAAAAATACTAACTTGTTTAGTCTGGTTTGTGCAGAATTAGGAGCATCAAATTTCTAATAAGCAAATTTGTAAGATAAAGGTAAAACATGCAATGTAACTTGAAAAAGAAGCAAGACAATTGTTTTTATTGTTTTTGTTAGTGTTATTACGCTAAACCTAAGGTTTTCAATTTGTTAAGATTCTCTCTAGTCATTTTGTTCTTGTTAGTGACCGGGTAAGGCTAATTAGAATTTGTTTGAATTGAATTTTGGCTTTTGACTTAAAAGCTAAAAGTCCATAAGTTAGAAATTATATCTACTTTTTATCAGAAATAATATTAAACATTATAAATAAAAGATACATAAATTATTTACTTTTAAAAAAAAGAATTATCTACTTTTTATCCGAAATATTTTAGAACTTTCAATTAAACAACTCAAATATTTCATATTAATAAATAAAGTTTTTACAATAACATTCAAGATAATGTATTGAAAACAAATGACTAGCTTCTTGTTAACTAGAATTAACATGTACTTTTATAAATAATGGAGTAATATTACTATGTGAAGTTAAACATTTGATGTCTTTTAAGAATATATACTAAAAACAATTAGTATTTAACAACAAAAAAAATAACCCTAAATTAAAAATATTTTTATATATTCAAGTCATCTTATTGTAATTTGATTTTTAGGCCACTAATTTTAGGAAATCTTTCTTACTAATGTATTTCAAATAAAATTTACAGGACAGGATTAGTATTTACTACTCTTTCCTTTCGATAGTAAATGATAGAAATATTATAAGTAGTTAAAACTAATTATAACAACAAAACATATTATTCGAAAAGGAGTGTGATTAAGCACAAATAAATTTTCAAGTTCATGTAGTGAGATACAAAATGACATGACTGGGGTGTGTATTTAGTTTTTTTGGTTTGGTTTTATATTATTGTTGTTTTCACTTTTCACTTTTAAAAAATATAACTCAATTTAAACCAAAATAAATTTGATTAGGTTTAGTTTTTCTCGGCTTTTTCGATTCAACTATTCGATCACGTCAATAATTAATAACATATTCATAGTTATATTTGAAAGTGGTAAAAAAAATCATGTACAAGGAGGTTTTTGCTTTATTTGCAGGATTTCACTATTGGAAAGGTAAAATCTTTGATCGGACATATCTTGAAACTTTAGGTCAAATTCATTTTTGGATCACCTTTTCCGGGCTGACTAAGCCCACTATTCTACAAGCCCCTCTTGTGTCGGGTTAAGGCTCTACCTCATCTTGGATTAAGGGCTTAGTTGAATCCAATTTCTTCACTTGTAGTCTAGAGATTTGTTTGGCAGGGTTTTTAAGCGATTTCCTCTTCTTTGATTATTTTTTTTCAAGTAATGTTATTTTTTTTCCCAAGTAATAATGTGATTCATGACGATGTGGATAATAGTATTTGTCAAATACTGAACGTTATAGGCATGCCTCCGCACAAAAATATTTCCTGTCATCTAAGACATTCTTGTTTTGCTCAGACAATGATGCCTCAATCTGACAATTGGTGGGACAGTGGAGATTGAGAAGGAGGACAACACCACATTTAATTTCACATAGTAATACTATTATTTATAAAAGTACGGATTGATTTTAGTTAACAAGAGGTTGGTCATTTGTTTGCAATACATTATCTTGGATGTAGTTGTAAAAACTTTATCTATTAATATGAAGATTTGAGTTGTTTAATTGAAAGTTTTAAAATATTTATGATTAAAAAAGTAGATAGTTTTTTTTTTTTAAAATAATAATTAATTTTTGTATCTTTTGTTTATAATTTCAATATTATTTATGACAAAAAGTAGATAGAATTTCTAACTCATGAATTTTTAGCTTTTAAGTCAGAAGCCAAAACTCAATTCAAACAAATTCTAACTGTAGTGAAAAATTACAAGATAATAAAATTGCAAGATTACAATTGAAAATAAAATGAAGAAACAGAAATTTCTTCAGACTGAGGCACGGATATCTTGTTCTCTTTAAGGAGATTCAAGCCCACTGCAGCAAATGTTTTTCACCGGTCCGGCAGTAGTCCTCTTGACTTGTCCCCTCCAGGATACAACAGCCTTCACAAAGTATAACTCAACAACTCTGGACAAGAGTTGAGTTCAAAGCTCCACAAAAAAGAACACCTCCCTTCAACTAATATAGGAACTCTCTTCTTTGACAAACTTTATGCACTCTATATTTTCTTGTGTGTCTCAACCAAATGAAGACCACCGCTATTTATACTAGAAGAAGTTTTCCTAGCAATGAATAGGAAGATAATGGGGTAGTAAATAGTGAAGATAATGGTCTTAGGAGTTACATATGTTAAAAGGTATAATGGAGAAATAAAGAATGAAAATAAAGGGACACTTAATCCACCAACGGCTTGGGAGTTGGTGCATGCACCAAGAAAATTGTAACATATACACTAACTCCATTTGGAGTAATGCTGAATAGTAATGCAGCAATAATTATTTTCAACGGCAACAATCAACGGCCAATTCATCCATCATTATGTAACATATATGAGAAGTGCACCAACGGCCATAAACCAACATCTATGTGGCCATGCAAAAAATGTGAATTCTTAAATTATTAAAATGCCCCACTAACACTAACTAGCCTTACCCTTTAATTTTAAGGTAAATTGAAAATTCTAAAAAAAACTAGGTTTTTTCACACTTCCCACTACTTAAACGCAAAAAAAAATTCTAACAAAAACAAAATGAATAAAGAGAATCTTACAAACTGCTAACAAGAACAAAATGAATAAAAAGAATCTTACATACCGCGAACCTTAAGTAAATGTAATAGCACTAACAAAAACAATTGCATTGCTTAAGTTACATATTTTACCTTTATTTCAAAATTTTCCTTATCCGAAATTTGAGATTCCTAATTCTTCACAAACTTGGGCTTCTTAAGTTACCATTTTTCGCCTTATTTTGTATATTTTGGAAAGTTGAGATTCTCATTTCTATAAAAGCATTGTAGTGTTGGATCAATTGGTCACACATCCTAAATTTCTTCATTTAATAACTAATTTCTATTGTAGCAATATTGTTCTCTGTTCAAAAGTTGTTGAAGATTGAGAATTTACTAACCTACTTACTAGTACTATATATGCAATCTTGATTAGTTTTTTAGTTTCAACCAATGTTTTGTACAAGTATGTAATTAATAAATCATAAAGCAGTGCCAAATTTAAGATGCGAGATTTGTTTCATGCAATTTATTATCTGTACAATTATTTTGGTTCGTCAATGCTATGCCACTAAAAGAATGGTTGATGTTATTAGGGTAGAAGATGGACAAATTAAATCATCTTTCAAAAAAAAAAAAACTAATGTATGTATTAATAAAATCTATTTGATGTTCCATAATTTTATCCCCAAATTACAGTGGATCATATTTGGACTTATATTAAAAGACAAGATAAATGGTGTATTATACTGTACGTTCAATTTTGTTTTATGGATGCTGGAATTGAATTTTCCTTTTCTTCAATTTTTATGGACAAATAAATTTCACTTGCTTGTTAAAATTAATCCAGCCAAAGAAAAATCAGGCTAACATGTAAGTAGGGTATTTAAAATTTAAACTGAAATTGATAATTCGAATAAAAAAATGTTATTTGTTTAATTGTATATAGATTATTGTTTAACAGTTCAGCAACAATTTAAATTTTCTTTTCATCGGTTCAGTTCTTCATTGTTAAATTTTTTTAAAGGGTAAATTGACAATTCAATAGTAATTTAATAAGTTATAATTATTGTATATTATATTCTTTTAACAATGATGTATCACTGTATTTCTTATTGACTTTAACCTTGATGAAGAAAAAGGGACTTGACTGACCTAGGCCAAATATCGACTTCCTAAAGATACTGCCAATATTTGTTTGTTGCTTTCTTTAATTTCTATAGTTTAATAAATTGAGCATATTTAAGGTGAATAAAGAAGGAATATTTAGCGATGTACATACTGGTTAGTATATCTTATGGATTTAGTATATTATGGTGAATAAAGAAGGAACATTTAATGATTAAATCGATATCTTATGGATTTAACATATTTATAAATCAATAGTCTAATAATTCTCGAAATTGAATCAAACTAACCGATACACAACCTACATGTAAGCAATGTGTTAGTTTTAAGTTTTATTCACGACTCCTCATAAGAGTTATTATTTACCCAATCAAGTTAGTTTTTATTAGGAGATTCTAAGATTATTTTTTATTTTTTATTTATAAATGTCACTTACTTGAGAAGAATTGACAAAAGGGGGCTCTCTTTGAGTTTTCAATTGGCAAAATATAATGTCTTTCCATATTCTTTAATTTTTTATTTATTATTATTTAGGGTTTATAAATGGAAAGTTTATTTGAAATTAATCCATTAGTTTCCATTCAATTTTTTACTAGCATTCGTACTTGATAAGGCCACAGAATTGCCTAATTATTACTTGCTTGCTTCTCAAGTTACTATTTTGTTTCCGAATCAACAATTTTGGAAACCTTAGATTCCTATTTCAACACAAATTAGTCTTTCCTTAAAGTCTATATAAAGATTCCTATTGCTCCAACAATTCATCACCAATAATTTTCTTCTATTCACTTAACTCAATTTGCAATCTCAACAAAAATTGAAGATGGAGATTCCACAAACCTTCAATGAGTTCAAAGTTTGGACAGATGATTTTATCATTCCAAACGACAACAACTTGAAGACCATCATCATCAACCCTTCTACCAGTCCATTATTCTTGATCGTAATTCGTGTTCAAGAATTTGTGCAATATCTGTCAAAGAATGGGGATTCCATCGAGGAGGTCCATTTATGGTGGAATCTTTCTATTTGTCGAGTCATGCTATGATAGGTGCTCCTGATGATAGTCTTTGTGAAATACTAAGCTGTATAGGTGTGCCTTTGCACAAAATGTCACCCATCATCACAGAAATCTCTTCATGATGTCTCTACCAGCCAATTCAGGGCGCCCTATTGTTCTCCTCATTGCAGTTCACAGTTGGGATTCCACTCCCAGAGAGAATTAAAGATGAACGTGTTTGTCTTACGCCATTTTTGGGTATAAGGTATAAGGTTGATGCATAGAATTTTATTTACGAAGAAAGCTATACATGTAATCTTCATTAGATTTTAGTTTCAACTAATATTGGTTTGTAAACTGCAAGCCAATTAATAATGGATTTTCAATACTTCTATATGTTTCCGCATGTAATTAATGGAGTTAAGAGTAATTGTTATAATAGATATTTCAATTTTACACTTGCAGTTTCCAGTTCAATTTTATACTACTTCGTTTCTATCATAAGTTTGTGTGTCAAAGTTCCACATAATTTCATGCAATTTCTTATAATCTGCACAATCACTTTGGTTATCTTTTAAAAATAAAATAAACTAAAGTTCTTCATGCCCTTGAAGCTTTTTAATTTGATGATTGTTTACAATCTATAACAACTCCATTAAAACTGCATCAGGCCCAAACATGCCCACTACTTCTCGAATTGTAACTTTGAATCTGCCAAATAATACTATAATCAAAACATTGTAATTTGAATAATTTTACATAGCTAACACAATGCATCTCAATTACAAAGTCAAACACTTTCAACCTTCAAATAGAGAATACACGGTAGGAAGATTCGAAATCCATGCTATATTACAAGGGCTTAACCTTATGTTTTGGGCTACATGCATAGTCGCCTTAGTTAGGGAGTGTTTTACCATATTTGGGACTTTTGAGCAGGAATCCAAATTTAGTCGGGCTCCAATATTGTCCAATTGAGCACTGAAGGCAGCATGAGAAACCAAAAAAAAAGTAAAGAAAAACAAACAAACTCAAATTCGTTTGTTCTCTCTGTTTCACAATGAACTCATTGGATCTGGAAGACTGATCAAGCCACCATCCACCCCCAAATCGTGCCCACTAACAAAAGCAGAATCATCGGAAGC
>NW_006238986.1:2170486-2177853 GCF_000226075.1 Solanum tuberosum | reverse complement strand
ATACTTACATTATGTTTGAAGGAAACTCCATGGGGTGAAGTATGATATCAAAAATAAGAATAGAGTTGAAGGTTGTATACGCAACGCATGTTTGGTTAAAGAATCATCAACACTTTGTACGCACTACTTTAAGTCAGACATTTTGACTAGATATAGAAAAGTGCCACGAAATGCGGATGATGGTGGGGTTGGAGAGGACCATCCTCAAATGTTGTCTGTTTTCAAGCATGTTGTTCGTGGTTTTGGTAAAAAGAAAATAAGAAGGTTAGATTATAGAGAATATCATGCAGTTCGGACATATATTTGGTTGAATTGTGATGCAGTGAAACCATATATAAAGTAAGTTAATTACCATGATCTAGATATACATATTATTTACATTTGAAGTTATTGAAATAAATTAACTCTTTTTTCTTCAGAATTTTTGAGGATACCTTGAGACAAATACAACCATGTATTCAAGATAGCGAGATTGATGCTAAACTTGAAACAGAGTTTGCGTCTTGGTTTAATCAATACGTAAGTACTAATAGATCTAAATTAATCTATACAGTAAATTCAATATAATCTTAATGTATGCCTAATTACTTATAGTGTCAATAGGCACGTGATCCTTCATCCGGCATTACCAATCAATTCATGAAAGGTCTTGCTGAAGGGCCACTGCATAAGGTTCAACCCTTTAATGGATATGTTGTAAATGGTTACAAATTTCACACTGAAGAATACGGTTCAAATAAATCTACAATGAATAGTGGTATATGCATTAAGGGCTCTAGTCACAGTGCAAATGAGATCGATTATTATGGTATATTGACAGAAATTCTGCAGCTAGAGTATCATGCATTACCATTTAAGCGAATCGTATTATTTAAATGTTCTTGGTTTGATCCAACACCAAAACATGGTACAAGAGTACATCCACAATATAATCTTGTTGATGTTAACAGAAGAAGAACGTTTAATAAATATGAGCCATTTATTATGGCTGTGCAAGCTTCTCAGGTGTATTTTGAAACCTATCCTTCAGTAAAGAGGACACAGAATGATTGGTTAGCTGTTTGTCAAATAAAGGCACGTTCAATTGTAGATGTTCCAAATATAGTAGAAAAACCTCACACACTGAATGATCTAGCTTTTCAAGAGGATAACAGTCAAATGCATGAAATTGATATTTGTGAAGATGAAACACCTTATATATTGAATGATCCAGATGGTGTTTTTATTGACATGGAGGAGGAGGAGGAAGGAGAGAGGGAAGAGGAAGAGAGGGAGATGGAAGAAAATGATGAGGCTAATGACAATGATGATGAGGAGGAGGAGGATGCTGATGATGGGGGGGAGGAGGATGATGAGGATGAGGATGTGGATGAGGATGAGGATGAGGATGAGGATGAGGAGGAGGATGAGGAGGATGGTGATGATGATGATGATGAAGATGACAACGAGGAAGGGAAAGAAGAATATGAACATCAAAACAAAAAGAGAAGAAAGTGTTGAGATTAATGTCACTTGAAGTTTTTAAATTTTAGTTTTTCTATTAATCTAAAGTTGAATGTACTGTTTTATGCTACAAGTGATTTTCATTTTCTTAGTTTTGCTATTATATCTTGTGATTTGTGTTGGGCATCTTATATTATATATCTACAAAATGAACTAATACAATTTGAATGTTAGTTGATTTTTTATCAAGAACTTTGTTGCTGCAATTGTACAAGGTCTAGGTAATTAAAATTTAAGAATATGAGTGATACGCCATCATCAAATGCTGGTTCTCCTACTGGTCCTTGTACTCCAACCACTGCTAGTACTCCAGATGTCTCTATTGGGTCTACTAGTTGCTCATCAACATCTGCTCGGTTGGTCATCTCAGTTGTAGCGGAAAAGTAAGAAAGATATTTTTGTATAGTTGATCTAATTTTTTCTAATATAAGTATTATGAAATGTGTTATTTTATTTTTAATTTTATTTCAGATTCGTTCCTAATGGTCATTCTATCTCGAAGACCATCACAGAAACTTTCAAGGAACGACAAGATGCTACTGGCTACTCATGGAAGGATGTCAGTCAATCAACTCGTAAATTTTATTGGCATGAATTTTTGGTAACTATTGCTTTATATTTAAAATTTATAAGTAATTTATTTAATAGATGTCTCTATGTGTTTATTTCACCAAGTAATTTTTTTCCAGAAATCATATTAGTGGAATCCTACTGAAAATTCTATAATGGAACGTACATGGAATAAGGTGGCATCCACTTTATACTCCAAGAAAATGTATATTTGGCGAAAAGGTACAGTCAAACCTAATTTTGTTTTGGAGGATATTTGGAGAAGTTGGAAGACGCATTGGGCCTCAGATGAATGGATGGATAAATCTCGTATCGCCACTCGAAATCGATGTAGTGAGACTGGTGGACTAGGCACTGGTCCAAGCAAGCATACCGGTGGTTCTAGATCAACAGTGGAGCATACTATAAAATTGGTACCAAATTTAACACTTTCTATAATATTTTTCTAATCTTATCTCTTATTTTAATATTAAACTCTATTTTTTAGGCAATAGAACTACGTCGTCCACCAAATTCCGTGGGATATATTTAAGAAGTTGCATAAAAGAAAGGATGGCAGCTTTGTTGATGCCAAGTACTAAATGCATTAATGTAAGTTGTGTGTGTTGCTCTTCTTTAACCAAACATTGTAGGACTGATCCTTATTTTGTGAAGCTTTTAAAAAGAAAAAGGTAGATTTTATGTAGTTGTGTGTGTTGCTATTAAGAAGATTTGCTATAATTGTTTGTGTTGCAATTGAGCAAATTTTTGGGGCAGCTCTTTGTGCTGTTTTGTTGGGCAATTTTGAAGCAGATTTTGTGCTATTATGGATAGATTTTGTGCCTTTTTTTGTGGCAGATTTTGTGGCAGCTCTTTGTGCTGCTTTGTGCAGCTCTTTGTGCTATTTTTGGTGCTAATTTGAGCAGATTTTTATCATAGTTTTGATCATATGTTTTGCAGTTATTTGAGCAGTTTTTTTAATGCAATTTTGAAGTAGATTTTGTGCCTTTTTTGATAGATTTTGTGCTGTTTTTGGGGTAGATTTTGTGCTGTTTTTTTGTGCAGATTTTTATCTTACTTTTTTTTTATCAAATGTTGAGTATTTATTTGGACAGTTATTAATGCAATTTGAAGCAAATTGTGTGCCTTTTTTTATATAGATTTTATGCCATATTGGGGGCAGATTTTGTTCTGTTTAAAGAGTTTGTGCTGTCTTTTGGAAGCATTTTTTTTACAGAGTTGCTAGAAGCAACTTAATATGCACATATTTGTGGAAAGCTTGAGTTTTTGGTGGTTGATTGTTTGAAAATTTCAGGATAAAATGGAGGTTGTCTTAGCTGCTGCTATTTCTAGCTCCTCAGATGATTCACAAGAAGTTCAAGAACTTGATATAAATAACTTATACTTTGATGTTGTGGGTGGAGAAAAAAAACGACGTGTGTATGGTTTAGGCTCTCAAGGTTTGGCGTTGTATCAAGATCAAAATTCTATCACTTCGCGCAATTTACCTGCGGTGTCTGATGATGTTGCTGAAAAGCGCATTAAACTACTTGAGGAAGAAGTGTTGCATATGAGAGAAAATCAAGAGAGAGTTCTTCAAGAACGTTTAGAGGCGGAGGTGCAACAATGAGTAGAGCACGAGGTCTCGCGTTTGAGGCAACAAAGTGATGATCGATTCAAGTCTATGGAGGAACGATGGTCTCGCATGATGAGCGAGATGGCGTTATCCTCACGCTCATCTAGTAATCCTTCTCCTTAATAGGAAATGACCAAATGTTTATGTGTTTAAATATTTGTACACTTTTGCTTATTGAAGTTGTGCTTTGACATGTTTTAACTTCATAATTTTGTATTATAAATCTAATATTATGTTTGTTATATCATGGTGGTTAATTATTTTTATGTCTTTGACTAATTTACCATATATATATATATATATATATATATATGTATATATAAATAATAATTGTCGACTACAATATATAGCAATTATTATTTATTAAATTAAAATCAAATTTGTGACGGATTTAATCTGTCACAATTAATTCTAAATTTGTTACTAATATCTACAAGAGCAATTTTGTGACAAAATATTTCATCACAATTTACTTGTAACGAAATATTCCGTCACAAATATTGTGAATATATTTAGAAATTTGTTACAGAAACGATTCCGTCACTATTTTGTAACCAAATATTCCGTCCAAAATTCTGTCTCAAATTTGTGACGGAATTTAATTCAAATACAAGGATTTATATTGTCACCGTCAGGTCTGTCACTATGCCGTCACAATAAATGTGTGACGGAATTGAAATCCGTCACAATGAGTTTATGACCCCAGGTTCTGGGACGTCCATTTTTCCGTCACAAATCCGTCACACATTATCATTTGTGACGGATTTGTGACAGAATCGTCTGTCACAATTTTGCTATTTTCTTGTAGTGGTAACTATACCTCCCGCACTGCTTTCATCCCTACATATCTAATTAAAATCATCACCTTTAGCAACACGTTGAAGACGAATAGTAAAGATTCACAAAAAAATTAAAGAACAATTAATTTGGAGAAGGAAAGAATTAAAAGAAATTGTTGTTTTAGCAGAAAAAATCCGTAGGGAATATATATAGAGTTTAAGTTTTGTGCACCGTCAGTGTACAAAAATTTCTACACCATCAGTTACTTTTAATGAGATTTAACCATAGTAACTTACTTTAATAAAATAACATCTACTAAAAAAAAAACATCAACAAGGTAGTTGAATCAGACTTGGATTCTAACCAAAATTATTTTCTTCCAAAGTACGTCACTTTCTTCTCAGGGAACTTCAACTCCTATATTTTGCTCATCTACATTTAACTTTTCCATTAATCTTACAAAATACAATTATAAATGTTAGATAGCTTACAATAAATTATAAATCTGATCATATAAATAGTCAACACGTTTTCTGTAAAATATATTTAATATTAGTGAAAGTTCAATAAATAAACTCCTTCCCAATAATCTAAAGAGCAGAGCTTAAGTATTGGGGACAATATATGAAGACACTTTACGATACAATATTCACCTTTCAGGAGACTATGTTCACTTGTTTTTAGTGCATTGAAATTCTTTTGCTCGTGAAGATGTGTTTAAAAGGGCCATTTTTATGTTTCTAAATGAGAAAAATGTGAAATTTGTTCTAATTGCATGACGACATATCACTAAGTAGAAGAAGTGTGAAAAGTTTCAAAATCGTTTGACACTTAAAAATTATTTCTTACCGGTTGATAATGTTTGATGTTGTGAAAAAGTTTGATGCTGTGAAGAATTACTTGAGCTATAGAAAAAAGTGAAAAACCTACGATAAACATAGTAATTGTAATTAACTTTGAAAAAAAACAATTTAATTATGGAAATAATTTTTGTTAGAATCCAAGTATGATTCAACTACCTGTATACGAGAAAAAATCGAAAAGATTTTAACTCGCTCCACTTCATCCCACATTAGTTTAAACCCACACTTGCGTCGCTCAATAGTCATCCTATGGATAGGTTTTTTTGTTTCATCTTTTTATCTATGAACCTTTACTTGGCAGGCCATACTTTTATTATTCTTTGTATGATTAGTTTGAGTTTGTAATTTAAAAAAAAAACTTATGTTACACATTATTGACATACCATTAGTTCCTATATTGACATATGGTTGTGTATATATAGATAAACATATATTTAGTTTATAAAAAAATATATTTTAGACTAACAGATTATATTTGAAATCATTTTTGCATTATTATTTTTCTGAATGCAAATATAAGCTCTATATATAAACACATTAGTCAATATATAAGATCTATCGTATTTATAAAAATAATATGCGATAAGCGATAAATAGCTAAGAATGAAATATGATATATTGATGTGTGATGTTATGGAGTTAAGTTGTGAAGGATTGAAGATTGAAATATGATATATTGATGTGGACCACGTAAATATGAGATTGAAATATGAATGAGGATCGTATGGGTCCAATTTGATACAAAAACGATTATTGAGTCGGACAACTATGATGATACATGAAGACCATTTCATGAAATCATTGATATGACCACGTACACGTATGGATTTTTAATAAAATATTTTTTGTGGAGTATATTTTCCTTAATTCCAAACACACCCTAACTTTTTCCTCATACTGAAGTTTTGGCTTTGACTTCTTAATCATATAAATCAACAATTTTATACTAACATATAGAATACAAAAACTCCTCATATTTAGAGCTAAAATGCCAAAATATGAGTCATCTTTTATTTTTTTTGGGACCCACTGCGGTGTTGCCCCAAGTGTATTATGTTCACTTTGTTTATATTTGTTTCAGATTCCAAAAATAAATTTTTATTTTCTTTTTTCACTTTTAACAAATAAAGAAAAATAATTACATTTTTCTATGTCTTAATTTCAGCATTAATTCTTCATTGACCAAATTATTTTTCAAAATCTGATACTCCACTAAACATTAATTAATTGAGATAGTCTTGTAAAATAATTATGTCTGAATATTTCAAATTCATATGTAACAAGTAAACGGGAGTAGAAAATAATAGCAAAACGTACAAATTGTTTGCTGAGTAGGACCGTTTGGGACCTTTTTTCTTTGTTTGCTGGTGTGCCGCAGTGGAACTCAAATGACCACTCATTCTCCGATGCAAAAGGAACCAAACAACACTCATCAGCCCAACATGGTAAAACAACTAATGTTTGTATTTTTTCCATAGCTAATGTTTATGCGATTCTGCAGTCGTTTTTATTTTTATAGCGTTTTTTTCCTTTCCCTAAAAATGTCTAAAAGAATTTTTTTTTTATTTTTTTTGTGTGTGTGGGGGGGGGGGTGTATGACTTGAATCAGTGTTGCTAAAACTTATCTTTTGTGTAGCATTTTTAAAATGTTTTTTTCTAGTTTTGAGTTGAAATTAAATTAGGATATCTGGCAAAAATGTGTACTGTAAAAAAATTGATAATTGTCGTTTCATCAAATTGAATTTATTGCAAAATATACTTATTGTTCAAATTGATAGTGTATTAGCTAATTAAAATGCTTAAAGAGGTGCATAAACTAATTTAAATTAATACTCTATTGAATAGCTTTTTAAAGGATGGATAAAACTCGATACTTAGCTTGTTTAAGTTGGTTGAGACACTATGATTATAAAATAAAAATAAAAGAGTGTCAAACACTTAAAATGAAGGATAATATGGAACATCAGAAGTAGAAGTAAATATCGATAGAAAGTTTCACAGGATATATATATATATATATATATATATATATATAT
>NW_006238986.1:2162310-2170477 GCF_000226075.1 Solanum tuberosum | reverse complement strand
ATATAGTGGCACCACAGTGACACATTATAAATTCATGGGCGCGTAGGCCCAAAAGCGAACAATATCATTAGCGGACTGAGCCATTATATACCTCCTCCTTGGCCCCTCATTACCCTTTCAATTTCATTCTTAAGTATCGTTCCTTACTAACAAACACTTCATAATCTTACCCAATGGGCGGTATCATCAGTACTCAAGTCTTCCATTTCTTGCTCATCACTTACTTATTTGACACATGAAATTTAACAGAAATTGGAACAAAGAGATAACTTCTTAAATGTATGTATAAACTCTCAATTATATATATGATCATCAACAAATCCTAGTTCTCTAATACCACTTATGAACATGATAGGTACATATAAGAGAAAGGCAAAGCATCTCATAAAGTATTGAGTAATTCATTCACTGAAAAGTTAAAATAAAAAAAAACAATAAAGTCATAAAAGCAAGGCTACAATAAGAATTTTACAAAATAAAACATGACATGGGTATGATATTTATGGAACTTCAAAATCACATATGATACAAGTCCCTAACTATACTCAAAATATAGAAATGTTACTTCATAAGTAAACATGCCTCGCTAATAAATAGGGTTTACCACAAGCCAATGAAATGTGCAGCGTGCCTAGCAAGGATTAGTGCCACCCTGAGAGTTCATACATGCATCACAAAAGAGATGCAGTACTTGACAAAAGAGAAGTAAGTACATGTGAAATAGTACTTTTGTGATGAGGTGACCCAAATATGAATAATATAAGTTGTAATAGCACCAACTTATTGCACATACTTCGAATAGGCAATATTGACTTCTAAAGTTCTAGACTCTAAAGTAAGTTTGTCTAGTATGGTTTCCTTTTATCAGAAGTTTGAATTCTATACAAGTTTTATCTATAATAATATCTTCTATATCATTAAGAGACATATATATCACCATCCCATAACTATTAATAACTTTGATTTTATCAATACATTGTTGTTTGTTAGGTGTTTTTTCCCAATTATTTTGCGTGCAGTTCAATTGTCCCATGTATTAGGATCTTGTGTTGCTCTTTCAGTACTAAGGATGTTTGCTTTACTCCAAAGTCAGCTTACTAATTTGTTAGAAATTTAGGTTGAAAATAATTTAACATCAATTCATATTGCATTATGGTTGTATTTTTTTTTCTTTTTCTTTTTATAAAGATTATATGATCATATTGTTTTAGATAGACAAATAGTCTGGAGAGATTTATTTTGTGCATCAAGATTTATTCTTTAACTCCAACAGGTTGTGTTTGTTGCTCTAAAAAATCCCCATTTTCTTTCCAAAATAATATGTCAAGGATAATACTTTGCTTAATATGATTTACCTTTATGTAACTGATGACATTTTGTTTTCTCATTCTTCATTCTATTCATATGGTAATGTTGGTTCTGAATTTCTTGTCTTTTCTTATGAACTTGCAGAAAATTTTTTGTGAAATTTGCGGTGATTTAGGTATTCAAGAAGCAATTATTACCTGCTATCAGTGTAAGAATGTTGACGTGCACCAGTAAGTTCTCTCTCTCTTTTTAACATGAAAGGGCAGTCAGGTGAGCTGAAAGTCATGACTCTCTGATTCGTACTTGCTTCACCACCTTGTGCATATATATATATATATATATATATATATATATATATATATATATATATATATATATATATATATATATATATATATATATATATTCTTTGTAAACTTTAAACATTGTTCCAATCCTAAACCCCTTCTATTTTGGTTGACTTGCCATTTCTAAGGGAAAACTGATCTTTTCACACAAGGGCTTACTTCTCTCGAAGAAAATTTCTAGTTAGATCACCAACGTACTTTGTCCCCTTTTTTGGAATTTTAAATAGGAATGGAAAGTGGAATAGAATTAAAAGACTAAATTGAAGTGATATTACCTCTTAGGGAGAGTAAGTACTTCTTCGAATTTTCTAATCTTTCTGGCATTTTTTACAACTGTCGATACTAATAGTAGTGGATATTGGGATCCACCTAAAGGATACACTGATTTTTTTGCTTAGGTTTCAAAAGGTAATTTATTTATAAAGGCTTAAGTAGCCATAGGTTGTAGGTTGCTAGCTCTTGCTATAAGCATCTGATTAGTAGTAGCATTTATATGTAGGTTGTTAGTTCCTGCTGCTACAGGCATATAGGTAGAACTAGTTCCAATGCAAATATTAGTATAATCTATTCTTTCATTAGCATGTTGTGGCATTTAATTCTTTTAAATATTGTGTGTATCTTTTATGCATACATAGTCATCTTCTTGTTCTAAAAAATAATTATTTTTCTCTTCCTTTCAGATATTGTGTTATGGGCTATTGGGAAGATGCACCAGTGGATTGGTGTTGTGAAGAATGTGATATTCGAAAGGGGGTAATATTTTCACCACGTGGACTAGAAAATGAGCGTTTTAAGGAATCCAAGTTACATGCCTCTACAAAGATTTGTCAGAGTATTGTACAACCAAAGAAACATAATAAGTTTCCTCGGAGGCAACATATTAATTGGGAAAAAGAGGTACGGACCGGGAAAACGAGATATCTACCTGTTGAAGAAGCACTTGGTTTGTCATCACGTATCAAGAATTATGGATCACCGCCAACAAATACTGTCCCCTCAAGAGTTGTCTCAACTAAATCCCGAAAATTTAGCAAGCCTAAAGGTTAAGTGTTCACCATTATCTTTTGTATTCATTTACTTGGTTTGATTTGTCCTCTTCTTATACCTCTATTCTTCAGAAATTTTATTTTCTATCATATACTCTAATTATTATTATTTCAATGATGTTGATATTATCTTTCAAAATGATTTTTGTTACATTGTCAATATTTGTAAAGCTTTCATAGAAAAAATAATTTACTTCTATAGTTCTATTCAATTTGATGTAGCCTATTTTTTTAGGTCCGGGTGCCTCTACCATTCTTGAGCATAGGACTCCTAATGTTGTGAACGAGAGTCGAATGATGAATTCACCTACGACACACCCTTGTGATTCTGCTCTAGTTCCTTCTTGGAAGTAAGTACCCTTCATAAATGCACATTAATTACTAACATATGTTATCACAGGGTACACTGAGCTCCAAAAATGTTTAAATTCAGCTCATCTCTGTTTTTGCATACTAGTTTTTTTTTTGCTAGGTTGCCCATAAAATTAATGGTTACCTAGGGAAGCCATTAGTATCACTAAAAATGAATAGGGCACCATAGAATATATGCCTTACTATGGAAAAGAGTTCTGCTCATACATAGTTGCGAGTCGTGACATAATGATACTCTGAATGGATAATGTTTAGTGAGATGGTAGTAAACTTGATTCCTATTATGTATAAATTCCTTGAGGATTTGAAGTTGCTGCCTCTCTATGTCATTGTATTATGGAATATGGACCATTTCATGTTTTCAGATATGGGAAACAAGAAATTGTAGTTGAGTAGGTTATATGTGAACCATACATTGTTTGTTTTCTATTTATTTTTTTCAGTTCTGTAACTTCATGAAATTTATAGTGAAAAACAACGTTTAACTTTATGTGAAACTTTCTCTTTATGTTTTTGTGTCGGAGAAATTGCTACATGGATCTTTTTGTGTCCTTGAAACTCGAATATGCTTTCGTTATGCATCAAAAAGCAGAGAAGTTTCCCTTTAATTATTTTATAGACTACATATATATTGAAGATCCTTTTTTTACTTGAAGAATTTGCACCACTCAACTTCGCTTCCCTATAATAATTAGTCTTTCTTATTTTATATTTTTGCATCTTAGGGGAAGTGTTGACATCTTAGGTGCTCTAGAACTTGCACCCGGGATATTCAATTGTTGTATCCAAGCTCATCCTCCTTGTAGAGTTAGACGTAAAGTGTATGAGCTCTCAGGACTATTGCCCGATACTCTTAAACTTGAACTAGTTCCGCGTGGGGATATCTGGCCAAGTTTATTCGACAATCATTGTCCGGGTAAAGAAGACATAGGACTGTATTTCTTCGAAAGTGAGAGAAAAAGGTCAGATTCTACCCTATATATCTATCTGAAAAGGGATAAGGGTTGCAAAGTAAAAGTGCGCCCTTTGCCCATAATTGTTTTTACTAGAAATTGATTTGCATTTTTTGTTATATGTAGGTCTGGGAGATATATTGATTTGGTGGAGTTCATGCACAACAAGGATTTGGTGATGAGAACTCTTATCAATGATGTTGAGTTGTTTATACTTGCATCCACAACCTTGTGCAGTGATTCTCAAAGTACATTTATAATCTTTATGTTATTTTCTCATTTTCTTATTCCCTTTCAATGCATCTTACCTTTATGATGTTTTTGTAGGATGGAACAACGAGCACTTTCTATGGGGATTATTTTACCGCATGAGACAGGATACAAACAAATGTGCTGAAGGGGGAAGCAACAAAGTGATTGATATGGAGATAGACATGATTGGGGGGAGATGTCAGAATGAGGTTGAAATGAGATAGCCATGATAGCTGGAGAAAATGAAGGAGCGTTGAACATTGTTGTCTCGAGAGCTACCAGATTAGTATAAGATGGCAAAAAATAGCAACAAGGGAATTTGTGGCCAATGCAATATTTGAGTTGTTCATTATCACTTTCTACTTTTACAATGAATTAATGTTGATATTCATTTTTATGAATGAGAACCGTCTTTCCATTTTGAATGAAATCACTTTACAGTGTAAGAATATATATGCTTTGTTGACATTTGAGTATGTATCTTCATAATAGTTGGTAGAAAAAATTAATTACCTCTCATGACACCTGGAGGGGGTTCTCAAATGGAGAGGCAAAAATATGCTTTCGGATATTTTACAACTTATGTTTTCCTCATGGATTCAGGTGCCATATACCTTTTTGTTCCATGATAAGTCCTTGTCAATGGTTTGTGCCCTGTTCCAAAGTCATGGAGAGCCCAAAATCAGGAATCGTGACAGTTTTGGTGCCTACCGAGAGAATATTGTCATGCTTGTTATAAATGCAACTGAGGCCTAAAAGAATATTTTTAGTGTGTTTCTTAACTGAGCTGTCTTCTCTTGAATCTCTTCTATATGTGTCATGATTTAAACAATCATCTTACTTGTTTCTTCTTTCACATTTTTAATGAACGAGAACGATTTTCAATTATCTTTAGCTAAAATTTAACTGATTAACTAGTAGATTTGATGGGCAATAATCATGCAGAGTTTGAAATTGGACTAGCACACTTAACACTAATACATAAGTTGTTCTCTTTATCTATTTTGGTCCTTTGAAATTCCACCTTTTGTGGATATTTCACCTAAATATTATTTGCACTTATCTTTTTTTCATCTACATTTATTTATTATTTTTCTTTTTTCTTTTTTTAAATATTACCTTCATAACTTACGAGTCCCATAACTTATACTATCTAATTTACCAATTCAATTGCTACTCTTGTCTCTTAATATCCACAACTTTCATGTTTCTCAAACGGGAAAGACGTTTTAAACACGGGGCGCGCGGATCAGAGTTGGGTCGGGTTGTTTTGGCTAATTATGTAAATAATTAAAAATGTTTCGGTCAGGTCTTTTTGGCTAATTACTTAAATAATCAAAAACGTTTCGGTCATTTAATTTAATCAATTAAATAAATAATTAAAACAAACTTTGTCCAAAGAATAATCTCTCGATCAATTTCCGAAGCCGAGCTGAGCGATGACAATGGCGTGAGGGGTTCCCTCTTTCCAATTCTTTTAACAACTAGAAAAAGTGTTTCTCTATTTAAACACTTTCAGTGGTTTTTGTCCAAATGATTTACTTTTTCTAAATGGGGAACAAATTAAGGTGTAGTGTACTTAACTTTATCATTTGTTTAATTAAAAGAGAAGATGTATGAGAACACAATCCAATATACTTTACATTACAAAATAAGAAAATCAAACTGTTTCACTTAATTAATTGTACTATAGATATGAGATGCTCAATGGAGGTATTTCTTTTCTATTTTAAAATTGTTAGTGCACTCACTTTTTATCTTTAATTAAGTGAGTTGCCAATGGGTTTACACTACTTAATGGTTAATCAAACTATTAATCAGCCTATGAAGGATTCTAATCTCTCACTTAGCTCCATATTAAACTCCAAGTCAATGAAATAACAAGTAACTCAATGAAATCTGACACCCAACGATGGGTCTGCCCCTGAAAACCATCATAACCTTTTTTTGTTGAGAAAATAGACTTGTTCTTCCACTTTCAACAATTCTTCATGAAAGGATCTAAAGAAAATGCCATAAATATTTTTGTTACTTACATTCACTTTTCTCATTTAAGAAATTTACTTTTATAGAAAAAAAATATTTTTCAAAATATGACCAACTAAATATAAGGGAAAATACATAAAAAAAAAACCCTGAACTTGGCACGAAAACTTACTTTAGTACTTAAACTACACGGGTGTTTATATACCCCCCTTAACACCTTTTATGTGAATTATTTTCAACCCTCCGAACACCAACCTTGTGCGCGTGTTGTTACAGCTTAGAACGGCGCGTTAGTCATCTTTTAACATTTTTTTAAAATTAAATTTACCCCTCCAACGGTAATATCCGACCCATTACCCATTTGAAGAACAATCTTCACTTTTAAAGAACCCTAAATACCTCTTCTCCCTCACCAACCCAATCATCCAAAAAATGGCGACTTAATTTATTATTTTTCTCAAATCTTTGCTCTTCAAACCTAAAAGTTGAATGTTTAAAGGAATTGTTCTTCAAAATGTAAGATTCAAACCTAAAAGTTGAATCTTTGAAGGAATTATTGTTCTTCAAAATGTAAGATTCAAACCTAAAAGTTGAATCTTTGAAGGAATTATTGTTCTTCAAAATGTAAGATTCAAACCTAAAAGTTGAATCTTTGAAGGAATTATTGTTCTTCAAAATGTAAGATTCAAACCTAAAAGTTGAATCTTTGAAGGAATTATTGTTCTTCAAAATGTAAGATTCAAACCTAAAAGTTGAATCTTTGAAGGAAGTGTTCTTCAAAATGTAAGATTCAAACCTAAAAGTTGAATCTTTGAAGGAAGTGTTCTTCAAAATGTAAGATTCAAACCTAAAAGTTGAATCTTTGAAGGAAGTGTTCTTCAAAATGTAAGATTCAAACCTAAAAGTTGAATCTTTGAAGGAAGTGTTCTTCAAAATGTAAGATTCAAACCTAAAAGTTGAATCTTTGAAGGAAGTGTTCTTCAAAATGTAAGATTCAAACCTAAAAGTTGAATCTTTGAAGGAAGTGTTCTTCAAAATGTAAGATTCAAACCTAAAAGTTGAATCTTTGAAGGAAGTGTTCTTCAAAATGTAAGATTCAAACCTATTCTTCTTCATCTATTATTTTGATTTTTCTTTCCTCCCTTTTTCTTATTTTCTGTTTTTTCCAGATTCTCGTTAATTCTTGCACAAAATTGTAGCACACAATGCGATCAATTAATTTGACAAATCTTTGTATGGAAGAAGATGATTATACTACGAAGAAAAAAGTTTATTGTAATCATGGACTTGTGGTGCGTTTGAAAACATCTTGGACTTCAAATAACCCCGGAAGAAGATATTGGTCATGTCCTTATTATGGGGTAAAGATCATTTTTGTTTAAATTTTTTTAGCCGATTAAGAATTTGATTAACCACTAATTCCTTCATCCTTTTTCATTATTGAAGGGTTCTAGATCTTGCAACTTTTGGTGTTGGAAGGATAAAAAAAATATTGATCTGAGGTCGAAATTTGTGATTCCTAAACTAATACAGAAATTGGGTGAGCTTGAGAATATAGTAGAATCCTCTCAAACCTCAGCCACTGCATTTGAATTGATTGAGGTTACTGAAGAAGTTGACAAGCCGGGAGATTTCAAACAAGATGATGATTGTCTAGGTATGAAATTGAAAATGTTGCAAGAAGAGGTTGAGAAGATGAAAGTGATGCAGAATAAATGGAGAAGAACATGGCAGAATGTGCTCTTTTTTGTTGTAGCTTGTTGTTGTGTTATGGTTATAGCTATAAGCTATTGGTTCTGGGTGATAAATATGAAGAAATGTTCAATGAAGTTACCTTAAGTTGTTGATGTAGTGAGATCAATGTTGGTCTAGTGTAGCGGTGTTTATGTTGTAACCGATTAGG
>NW_006238986.1:2149348-2160085 GCF_000226075.1 Solanum tuberosum | reverse complement strand
GTTTAATATAAACAACACAAGCAGAACAGTTATAGCCAATTTCTTTAACTATATCAACAAATTCAAAGTAGGACAATTTATCAACATCTACATCAAAACAATCAGTGACAATACCTCCTTCATACTTAATACGAGGTTTTTGTTGTAGTTTTCCACCATGGTGAAACCTTAAGGTAACGTACACATCCATCGTCAAACTGAAAAGATAAAAAAAAACTAAGCTTTACGAAAACCCTAAACTCGGTCAAATATTACAATCATCTAAACGAAGATTTCTAACCTGGTAACTTTGTTTCTTCACGCAAATCCTTTGTTTCTTCACGAAAATCCTAAACTCAGCAAATCCTTCACGCTAATGACTTGTTATTCTTCAGATTAGGTCTTTAGATTTGAGAGAGATTTAGGGATATTTGTTTAAAAATGGGTTGGGTTGTATTTTGGGAACGGGTGGGTTATATAAAACGGGTAAGATATTTTTAAAACCCTTTGCGACGTGGACCAATGAAAACGCGCGTGTGTAACAATGCCCAGCCTTCAACTGGGCTAATGTTCGGAGGGTTGAAAATAATTCACATAAAAGATGTTAAGGGGGTATATAAACACCCGTGTAGTTTAAGTACTAAAGTAAGTTTTCGTGCCAAGTTCAGGGGGGTTTTTATGTATTTTCCCTAAATATAAAGAAACAAAAAACATTTATACTGCACACAATTTTAATGATACTTGAAGCGGAAAATAAACTTGGCCTCCAAGTTAATGTGTTCAACAAGAAAAACGAAAAAATAAGTCAAAATTTGTCTAACACATATTTTAGAGAACTTTTTCTTATTCCCACTCACATTAAAATTAGGGCGGGGGAATCACATCAGATTTAGTCCTTTGACAATTCAAAAACTTATCAAATTTGGTCGCTTAATTATACATTTATCAGTGTTAATCTCTTAACTATACATTTATTAGTTTTAGTCATTTAAGTATTTAAAAACTTGTCAAGTTTGGTCTTAGTCTGATGTCTACATAGTCACCCCGATGGGAAAGACTAAAGGCGATTGCTTGTAAATCAAACAGGTTACATCTATTACCTCTTGAATTTTGGATTGGAAGGGGTTATCCCATCAATCCTTATTTGAAGGAGAAAATAATAGATTATCTGCGGCAAGCTAGAGCAAGACTTCTTTGCGGGACCCACCCCCCTCGGTAAAGGAGACATGTCTAGTCAAATAGGCTTCTAATAAGAAATTTGCTCATTCATTACTTATGGAATGACTTCCTTTTTCGTAGCGTCAATGTTACCTTTATATCTCCCTCGTCTAGTCAAGATTCCTAAGAGAAATATTTTTTTAAAATAAATAACTTATACAAATTATTATTTTTTTACTTACATTCGCTTTTCTCATTTAAGAAATTTACTTTTATAAAAAAAAAAAAAAATTCAAAATATGACCAATTATTAAATATAAAGAAACAAAAAGCATTTATACTGCACACAATTTTAAGGATACTTGAAGTGGAAAATAAACTTGGCCTCCAAGTTAATGTGCTCAACAAGAAAAAGGAAAAAATCAAGTCAAAATATGTCTAACACATATTTTAGAGAACTTTTTCTTATTCCCACTCACATTAAAATTAGGGGGGAAAAAAGTCACAATATCGGAATTGCATGCCTTGCCATTCAAGTAAAATCAAATTGTTTTGCCGTTTTCTGATCACAAAGTTGCAACAATGGAGAAATCGAGCCCAACGCTTGAGAGCAGAAAGAGGAAGACAGCCGGTGAAGACGAAGACGAAGATGTTAAGTTCAAGGGAAAGCGTACTGAACAAGTTGAAAAATTAAGGAAAGTTTCAAGGCAGGAGTATTTGAAGAATAGGGAGAAGAAGAAATTAAAGCAACTCAGAGATGATATAGAAGATGAGCAATTTTTGTTTGAGAAAATCGAAAAATTGAGCGAACCAGAAAAACGTGAACATTTATACAAGCAACAAATTGTTGAATTGGTTAGTAAGGAGCAGCAGTGCGACGACGCCGGTGAGGAACGTGAGATTCATCCACAACAAGCTTGGGAGGAAAATCAGATCAGCAATGCGAAACTTAATTTTGGATCTAAAGACAGAAAACAGAAGGATTATCAATTTGTGTTTGAAGATCAAATTGAATTCATCAAATCAACTATAATTGATTCAGATTCAGATGTTGATAATGAGAAGCTGCAATGTACCAGAAATTCGAAACTTAACGAGGATAGGAAGGATTTACCAATTTATCCGTACAAGGATGCTTTGCTCCAAGCTGTTCATGATCATCAAGTTCTTATCATAGTTGGAGAAACTGGCTCCGGGAAGACAACTCAAATACCTCAATATCTACATGAAGCAGGTTTTACTAGAAGCGGTGGGAAGATGATTGGTTGTACTCAGCCTCGAAGAGTTGCGGCAATGAGAGTTGCTGCGCGTGTTTCACATGAAATGGGGGTTAAACTTGGTCATGAGGTTGGTTATTCTATTCGTTTCGAGGATTGTACTTCTGAGAAAACTATTCTCAAGTATATGACTGACGGAATGTTGCTGAGAGAGTTCCTTACCGAGCCTGATTTAGCAAGCTATAGTGTTATAATGATTGACGAGGCTCATGAAAGAACATTGTCAACGGATATCCTGTTTGGGTTAATAAAAGATGTAGCTCGTGCTCGACCCCGACTCAAGTTACTTATATCTAGCGCCACCCTTGATGCAAAGAAGTTTAGTGATTATTTTGACCGTGCTCCGATTTTTAATATACCTGGAAGGCGATTTCCGGTTGAGAAACATCATTCAAAAGCACCAATCTCTGATTACTTGGATGCAGCAGTAGTTACTGCACTTCAGATTCATGCAACTCAACCACAGGGTGATGGTGATATATTAATCTTTTTGACGGGGCAGGAGGAGATTGAAACAGCTGAGAATATTATTAATCGCCGAATAAGAGCTTTGGGAACGAAAATAGCTGAGTTGATAACCTGTCCAATATATGCAAACTTACCAACTGAACTACAAGCCAAGATATTTGAGCCTACTCCTGAAGGGGTTCGTAAAGTTGTCCTGGCTACAAATATAGCAGAGACATCATTGACGATTGATGGAATCAAGTATGTTATTGATACAGGGTTTTGTAAGATCAATTGTTACAACCCTCGAACAGGAACTGAGTCATTGATGGTTGCTCCTATCTCGAAGGCATCTGCCAACCAACGTGCTGGTCGATCAGGACGAACAGGTCCTGGAAAGTGCTTCCGGTTATATACTGAACATAGCTACATGAATGATTTGGAAGATAACACAATTCCAGAAATACAAAGGACTAACCTTGCAAATGTCGTGCTCTTACTCAAGAGTGTAGGGATTACCGACTTGCTGAACTTTGACTTCATGGATCCTCCACCAGCTGAAGCTCTACTTAAAGCCCTGGAATTGTTATTTGCACTTGGTTCCCTTGATAAGGATGGTAAGTTAACCAAAGTGGGTGAAAGAATGTCCGAGTTTCCTTTGGATCCAATGCTTTCCAAGATGATAGTTGCATCTGATAAGTACAAGTGCTCAGCTGAGATAATAAGTATTGCTGCAATGCTTTCTGTCGGGAATTCAATCTTCTATCGTCCAAAGGACAGACAAGTCCAAGCTGACAATGCGTGGATGAACTTTCATGTTGGCAATGTGGGAGATCATATTGCTTTGCTTAAGGTTTACAATTCCTGGAAGGAAACAAAATTTTCAACTCAGTGGTGCTATGAGAATTACATCCAGGTCAGAAGCATGAAAAAAGCTAGAGATATCCGAGATCAGTTAGAAGGTCGGCTTGAAAGGGTTGGAATTGATTTGACTTCAAATGTTAATGACTTGGAAGCTATTAAGAAGTCTATAATATCAGGATTTTTTCCCCACTCAGCAAGGCTACAGAAGAATGGAGCTTATCGAACTGTTAAACATCCCCAGACAGGTCACATTCATCCCAGCTCGGGTTTATCACAGGTACTTCCTAGATGGGTTGTCTACCATGAGCTGGTCCTGACAACTAAGGAGTACATGCGGCAGGTATCTGAATTGAAACCAGAATGGCTTGTAGAAGTAGCTCCTCACTATTATCAGTTGAAAGACGTTGAAGACTCAAGCTCGAAGAAAATGCCTCGTGGAATTGGCCTTGCATCTTCTAAATAGTTCTCTATTAGATTGCATCGATCTCTTGCTAATTTTGTTATGGTGTTCATATTGAGTGGATTATTGTATGTTATTACTGTGTGCTTAAAGTTATCAGTTTTCTAATGCTGAACATTTTTCTTCTTTCCTTTGTGTATGTCATTTCAATATCCTGTTGGACATTCTATTTGCGGATGCAAGGCGAAGTACCAGATATATCTGTGGTGTGGACCGTGTTCCAAAAGCTGCGGGTGGTACTGGATTATATCTGAAAATGGTAAGTTTACTGCAAATTCGTGTACGTTATTGAACCATTGCATAACATTCAAGAAAATCTTATTTAACTGCTTTGAAGATGATTGGCATTCTACAATCATTTGTTTTATTTACTTCTGATTTTTTTGTTTTAAGATAGGAGTTGGTAGACTATTTAGTGGAAGAACTCAAAAATGTTGCTATTTAATTCAAGAAGAGGACACTTATTCAAGTACAGTTGTAACTAAAACTGAACATGAATGGTGGATGATAACTTTCTCCTTTCCTCATAAGCTATAGATCTTGATCCAGCCTTGTGATATCCTAGATTGTGAGTTATTTAGGTAAACATATAAAAGCGAATAATATTACTTAAATCATGTCAGTACGTTTAACGTAGTGACGACAAGTGTGAATTAATATACTAATTGCTGACTACTTATAATAAAAATGGGTGACTAGTTGGATCTATAAACATGTAAGAACTTTGATGTCAATTGATTGTAGGGAATCTGATCTTTTACTGATGCTCTGTGTAATTTTAGGCTCGGACTTTACAGTCAAATAAGTCGGGGCTTCATTTCTGTCCAGAAGATCCTTAACGACACCCTTCTTTGAGGAGCTTAAGCATGACAATAACTTCTTGTTTTGAAAGTCAAGAATAAAATAAAGGATGTCCAAAATGGTGGTAGTAGCTGTGGAGTATCACTAATCATGAAAAAGAAAGATTTTATGTTGAATATTCAGTAGCTGCAAGAAAATAAATCAGCCTAGTATATATTTGTTCATGCTAGCTACTAAAGATATTGAAGTGCAAACTACTTTTCTTGTCAAAACTTGAAGTGCAGACTGCTACTAAATTGCAGGAACAGCACTCGGCTGATAATGTATCTCGTGTTGCTTGCTGAAGCGCTTATCCTTTTAGTGGTGAGACCAAACTATCTTTTTAAGTTTGGACTGTGGCGTAGTTGTTGTTGTCTACTTCATGCCCCCAGTTTGTCTGTCTCCTATTTTCTGAGCACATGCTAACTTTACGTTTTCTCTTTCCACACTTTTTCCCTTTATATGCGCAGTAATTACAACTTCCAATGGGATGATAGAGCATCAGCATGTTGTTGCCATTCATGGTTCATGCCAATGTTGCAATAAAATGAAAATAGGCAGAGGTGGAATGATCCATGGCTCGTGGAATCCCTCCGTGGAACTCCGATGATTCTACCATCTTTTAGGTTCTTATCCACGAGACCATTCCACGGATCGTGGGATGATATATGAATCGTGAAGTGACTTCGTGGAACTCAGGCCTTTTGAGAAACTTCCAGGGTCGAGTTCACGAGGACCTTCCATGGCTCATAGAATGATCCACAGCTCACGAAACTCCCTCATGAAACTCAGACATTATGCAGTCTCTTTAATCCTATTTCACGGACATAACCCACGGCTCGTGGATGCCTGTCGTGGAACATGGTACTAAAAATTTTAGGCTGCTTTTTATCCTAAGTGTGCGCTTAGTACTCGCAAGTTCGAAATCTAAGGTATTATATTATCCCCCTTGGGACCATTCCTCCTCAATTGATGGCCAAGCTAGGGTAACCAACTCAACTAACTTTCCCTGAACTGAACTCCTCTATTGAGGTCATAACTGCTTGAAGGAAGACACCGGGCACGAATATTTAGTGGGAACTAAAACACTCAAACACAGCATATGTTTTGAATCTGAAATAGCAAAAAGACTCTTAATTACCTTTGGTATCTTCATCATGGGGAATGAACAACTGTGGATATCTAGCTTTCATATCCTCTTCGATCGGCTTCCCATGTAGCATCTTCAACAAACTGATTTCTCCACAAAACATTTACTGGCGCAACCTCTTTTGTTCTCAATTTGTGAACCTAACGATCAAGAATTGGAACCTCTCCTTATGACATGCTCTCCTTCACCCCAGCATTTTCTATAGGCACAATGAGTGAAGGGTCACCCATACACTACCTAAGAATGGATGTGGAACATTGGATGGGATGCTTCTAACTTTGTTGGTAGCTCTAACTCATAAGCTACTTTATCAACTCTCTTCGAAATTAGATACAGACCAATATAGCAAGGACTGAGCTTCCCTTTCTTTCCAAATCTTATGATATCCTTCATGGGTGAAACCTTCAAGTAAGCCCAATCATCCACTTCAAATTTTAAAGTCTCTGCACCTAACATTAGTATAGGACTTCTAACGGTTCTAGTTAGTCTTCTACCTTTCCTATAAAGTTTTAACCTTTTACATAGCTTGATGAACTAAGCTTGGCCCTATCAATCCCGTTTCACCAACTTCAAACCAACCAATTGGAGATCTACACCTTCTCCCATAAAGAGCGTCATAAGGAGCCATCTAACTAGTGGAGTGGCAACTAGTATTGAACGCAAACTCTATGAGGGAAAATGGTCATCCCAACTTCCCTTGAAATCAATGACACAAGCCCTCAACATATCTTCTAGAGTCTGAATAGTACACTCCATTTGTCTGAGGATGAAAAGTGGTACTAAAGTTCACATTCAAACCCAAACCTTTCGAAAATGACTTCCAAAATTAAGCGATAAACTGAGCACCCTATCTAAAATAATGGATAACGAAACTCCAGGAAATCTGATTATCTCGTGGATGTACAATCTTGCATAGTCTTATGTTGAGTCTGTAGTGTTTACTAATAAGAAATGAGCTGACTTGGTCATTCGATCTACAATTACCCAAATTGAGTAATGTTGTCAATGTGCAGTAAGCAGTAATGAAGTCCATATTGATCATCTCCCATTTACACTCAGGGAGAGCTATAATTTTTCATCTCTCTTCTTAATTTGTAGATACAACTTTAGAATTTTCACTATTTATTTATCTTTTCTTCTTTCTAGCTAGACTTTTTCTTCAAATTTCAAGCTTTCTGGTGTCAAATTAAGTATTTGAAGTAATGGAGTTTGAGTGCTTTTTTCTATTGTCATTCATATCAATTCTGATGAAATTGTAAGTGCAACGAAGACTGGTAATGAACTTGTTTTTATTATTATTATTATTATTTGTGATTGGGTTAAGGCTCGGTGTCAATGAGACAGTTCGGTCGGTTATTTTTAAAAAATTATATCCTAATTTTTCGGGTATTTCAAAATGTATAACCAAAATTAGATTTTTTGAAACCATCCCAATCATATCGGTTTCTCTTCGGTATCGGTATGGTTCGGTTAATTTTCTGTACTTTTTTTACTTTTAAAGTATCACCTCAAAATATACTATTATTAAAATATTTATTTCGCAAGTATGTTTTTGAAGAAGCACTTCACTTCTTCATCAAGATGTTAACAATGTAAAATCTTGTTACCATATTATTTGATCTTAAGCATTTGATAGGAGTGCTTGCATAGGTTGTATCATATTGTTTGATAGAGTATATATTATAGTATCTAGGACCTAGGTTATATTTATATTTGAATTTTTTTATGAAATATATTTATATATTAAATTTAACATATTATTAATATATAAAATATATTTAGAAACATGTAAAGTTTAATCGGTTCGGTTTGAGAATTTTCCATTTTTTTTATAAATTAAAAAAAATCATTTCAATTGTTTGGAACGGTTATACACTTAAATAAAAGTCCATAATTTTATTGAAAAAAATGATTTAAATTGGTTCGCTTAGGTTCGATTCGGTCAATTTTTCATATTCTTTTGACACCCATGGGTTCTTGAGTATGGTTTAGAACCTTGGAAGATGGAGAGGAACAAAATACTTATTGTTTAATAAAGTGTATATATATATATATATATATAAAAAGTTATTGTGCTCATTAAATTAAGGGAAAAGAGTCCGATATACCCCTCAACTTTGTCATTTAGAGTTGATATACATCTCGTTATGAAAGTAGTTCATATATACCCTTACCGTTATACAAATGACTCACATATACCCCTACCGTTACAAAAGAAGCTCACATATACCCTTCATCAAATAGAAGTGAAAAAATTAGTTTTAAATTTATTTATTTTTACTTTAAATTTTAAAAAAAAATTGTATAGGGGTATATATGATTCTTCTAGCAAAGTTCAAGGTATATTTTAATCTTTTTCATACATAAATTTAAAACTTATTTTTTGTGTGGCTATATTGTAATTTAATTTTTTATTTATAAAAAAATAAATTAGGGCATCTATAATAAATTTTACAAGAAAATTAGTGAAACATAAATAAATTTGACCATCAAAATAATGAATTTAAATTAGTCATTGAAAAAAAAAGTAAAAAAAAATATGTGAGGAGGATCAAATATACCCCCATATGGATTATATTTTTTTCAAGAAAATAATTTTAAAAATAAATTAAAATTAATTTTTTCACTTTCCTTAGAGGAAAATGATATATGTGAGTCATTTATGTAATAGTAGAGGTATATATGTGTCACTTTGATAACGAGGATATATCAACTCTAAATAACAAAATTGAGGGGTATATCAAACCTGGGACAATGAATTAAGGGTTATAGAAAAGTTTCAAAATTAAGGATTGGTGACTCAAGTTTTAATTATTGAGTAGGGGTGATAATTTTTAAATTAAAAATTAAGGGGTTGAATTTTTCATCCCTAAGTTTTTATTTTACACTTTAGTCCATCTTATATAAAATTCTAAATAATAAGAAATTGAGGGGTAAAAAGGGTACCAACGGCTCACTTTTTTTTCCTTTTTCTCTCTTGCTTATTCTTCCATTGTTGGGGACCATTGTTGCTGCTCTTCTTCTTGATTCTTCTTCTCCATCATCATTCTTTCTTCTTGTTCATCACCATCTTCTTCTGGTTGTTCATCATTCTTTTCTTCTTCAGTTGATATTCACATAGTACTGCTGCTTTTAGACCAATTTTCATTCATATATCATTGAGCTAATTCATAGGTGATTTTGGTAAGTAAACTAATGATTTTTACTCTAATATTTCATTTTGGTAATTTGACTGTTTCTTAAAAAATTTACAGCCGCGTACCCAACAGGTAAGTCATCTGTTGCAACAGATAAATTACATGTTGGATACATATTACAATACCATGTCAAGCTAGGACTGAACCAGAAGTTTGTCCCAACAGATGAGTCATTTATTGCAATCGATGAGTCATCTGTTGCAACAGATGGATTATCTATTGGATACATATTATAGTATCAAGCCAAGCTGGAAAAGAACCAGAAGTTTGTCACAACAGATAAGTCATTTATTGCAACATATGAGTCATCTGCTGCACTAGACGACTCATATGTTGCAACAAATGGCTTACCCGTTGGATACATGTTACAATACCAAGCCAAACTAGGACAAAACAAGAAATTTGTCCAAACAGGTAAGTCATATATCGCAACAGATCAATTACCTATTGCAACAGATGACTCATCTGTTACAACAATAGACTTACATGTGAATCATCTGCTGCAGCTGATGATCTACTTGTTGTAATAGATGATTGACTTGTTGGGACAATTATTGTGCATATGATTTTTAATTGTATATAGCCACTCAACTTTCCTGTACAATCATTATTAAATATTTTTAATAAATTCATTTAGGTACCATTAATGGAAGAATCAATAACAATATCTATTGATTGTTATGGTGAATAGATTGAGAAGAACAATCGATTTATTTGGCGTTGGAAGGATAGTGACATGTCAGAGTCAATATTGATGACCGTCCAAAGTGATATTTTGTATAATGATTTTGTGAACTCAATCATTAGCTATTGTGGACTAAATTGGACACAAGAGAACAACATGCCCGATTCGAAATGCTCCATAATTATAGTAATAGTGAAATAACTGTTTTGTACTTAGTTATGAATCTTATAATTTTAACTCATTTTGGTTAAATTGTATATGTTCATATTTATTATATAAAATATATTAGTTATGCTCATCTATTGCAACAAAACTTTGTATATTTTGCATTAGATGCATTATCTATTGCATTATTTGTTGCAATAGATAACCCATCTGTTGAAAATACTCAAATAAATATGATCATCTGTTGCAACAATTATAGAAATTTGTTACAACAAATGTCTAATATGTATTACCTGTTGCAATAAATGACTCATCCATTGGAAATAATCAAGCATATATGCTCACATGTTGCAATGGATGCTTCATCTGTTGCAACATATGAACATATATGTTTGATCATTTTCGATCGACTCTACATATATTTGAGATGAAATGTTTTATTAGCCCATAATTAGTGATAAATAAACTTATTTAATTATAATTATCTTTCAATTAATAAGTTCAATTACATTTTC
>NW_006238986.1:2148549-2148780 GCF_000226075.1 Solanum tuberosum | reverse complement strand
TCTTACTGTATTCGTCTTAAATAAAGTGATCAATTGATTATTTTGATATGAAATGCTTCATTAACCCATAATTAGTGATAAATAAACTTATTTAATTATAATTACCTTTCAATTAATAAGTTCAATTACATTTTCAAAGCATTATCGAGTAATTACATGATCAACTAATTGTATTCGTCTTAATTAAAGTGATCAATTGATTATTTTGATATGAAATGCTTCATTAACCCA
>NW_006238986.1:2125327-2148206 GCF_000226075.1 Solanum tuberosum | reverse complement strand
AATTCATGATAAAATAACTGGACATCTATTAAATATAAAATATTGTCATCAGCAATTACAAAATATCAGGTTCTTCACCTTACAAAATATGACTTCAGCAACCCATACCCTCTACAACTTGTGCTGCTCTTCTATGGCTCCTGAATATGACTCAACATTGCAAGGAAGAGGAGTAGTTGCAATTTGTTGTCTCTTTTTCATATTTGATAATATCTTGGAAATTGATTTTCTTCTCCTCTTAATCTTCAATGGTGTGAATGGATCCGAAATTTTCTTGATGGAATAACACCTCTCTTAGATATCAATTCCTTAACAGCACTAGTAAGAGCATCAAGAGACTTCTTCACCAGTAGATATTAAGTGAGCATCTTTGTTCTTGCATTCTTCACATTTACATGCAAAACATAAGTTAGAAGGAGCAAAAGATGTGGTATGTCCACTGAAAGGGGTGAATCCACCATATATACCACCAACATCATCAATATGCTCACCACCACTTTTAGCACCAACATCACCAATATCAACAATAACATTAACATCAACATCTATTGCAACATCATCAGCATCACCAGAAACAATAGGTGTTTCCCTTTTGATCGTTGTTGCTCCAGCCAATTCTTTTTTTATCAGATCCACTGTAGGGTCTGATTTTGTGTCAATTATTCCTAAAGTTAAAAAGAATGACATTTGCAACTCTTGCTCTGTGGGGACAAGCCATGGATGTACAATCTATAAACAAAAGTAGTTTATATTAAAACTAATCTATAAATTATAATTTATAAAATATTTATTGTAATATTTACCTATATATTTTATTTCTAACAGATGACCCATCTGTTGCAACAGATGACCCATCTGTTGCAACAGATGGTCCATCTATTGGAACAAAGCAAAACAGTAGAAAATGATCAAGTTTTCTTACAACAGATGACTGATCGGTTGCAGCAGATAGGCCATCCGTGGGAAGTAAGTAAAACAACAGTAAGCTATTGAGATTTCGTCCAATAGATGACTCATCTGTTGCCACAGATCGATAATCTGTTGGATAAAAGCAAAACAACAATAAAAGATTGAGATTTCATCCAATATATGACCTATCTGTTGCAACAAATAAGTCATCTGTTGGACCTAAGTAAAATAATAACAAATGATTAAGTTTTTGTCCAACAAATGACCCATCTATTGCAACAGATCAATCATCTGTTGGACAAAAGCAAAACAGTAGCAAACTCTTTATTGCAGTAGATGACTATAGATGAGTCATAAAATAAATTGATGCAAAGAGGACTCTTCGCAAGATCAAACTTCTTTCTCACATTTGAAATTGCTAACGAATACATAAAGAGAAGACAACTCAAGTTCTTCTTCTTTATAACTAAAAAGGAAAGAGATCAAACTTCTTTCTCACATTTTGAAACTTACTAACGAATGCATAAAGAGAAGACAACTCAAGTTTCTTCTTTTGCTTTATAACTAAAAAGGAAAAAAGACTTAGATCCTGATTATGATGTTATGCACCCCTTGTAAACATTGCTGCTCAAATCCAATTGGGCAGAATCTCTAACTTACACTATTGAAAAACTCATGGCCCCATGATAAACTCTTCTAATCTTCCTCCAATTGCAACATAACTATGTGTAAGTTAGAACAACAAATCGTATATTAGTCAATAGTTCGATTTGATTAAAAATATTTAATCATTTCAGCTTAGCCTAAGTGTAGAAAACAATCTTAGAAAGACTTTGTCCTGTACTTGTTGCTTTGTTCCAAAAATATTATAGCTAGAGGGATCTTATTCTATAGATATAAGAGTTTAAAAGTAAAGAAGAATAAAACCCTTCTCTTTGCATGAATTGTCGAAAGTAAAAATCATGTGAACTCTAGAAAATTGACTTTAGCACTGTTCTTGAAGGCAATAAATTATTTATGATGTCTTGATTATGTTTTCTTTTCTTCATTCTTTCCAACAAAATTAAGAATATCAACAACACCAATTGATTCAATACAACAACACAAACAACAATAAGAAGTCAATATATCAACAATTGTTCGAGAAATACAAATAATAAATATGTCTACGAAAAACTCAAAAATCACAATAACTATTACTATTACACAATAATGTTGGAGAACAACAACAAATTAAGGTTTTTTTTCGGATTTGCCTTCTCAAGTTCATCTTTTTCTTTATAACTAAAAAGCCCTAATTTTTTTCAAAAATAAAAGTTTTTACCTGCGAAGAGAGAAAATTGATGCTTAGAATCGAAGCAATTGCCGGAAGTTGAAAAGTTGAGACCCGAAAGTTGAAAAGTTGCCGGAAGTCGATTGGGAGCGATGGCGGAGCAGATTTGAGGAAGAGACATTTGAGTCGGAAGAGAGGAAGAACAATGAAGAAGAGAAGTTAAAGAAAGTGGAGAATCCAAGAAAGTGGAGAGAAATTTGGATTATTTTGTATTTTAAAATTTGGACTGTTTTGTATTTTTAAAAAGATTAGAAGTTTTGAAAATGTTAATTCAGTCCCAATTAATTTAAGCTAATAATTAAATGTTTTGACTCTTTTTTTGGTCAAAATAGTTACCAAAATTTAAATAGAGACTTAAGAGATACCTTCTATTTAATTAGAGACTTAAGAGATACCTTATATTTAATTTTCTCATCAAACCTTTTCCCTTAAATTAATGAGATAGATGCATTGTGACTTATTTTCTTTGACGTGGATATGGTGTGTCATTCATATTAGATCGAGTGAGGTATACACTAGGGTGTGTATTATTTCAATTAAACCAAAAAACCAAACAAAATTAAATCAAATTCTAATTATTGGTTTTTTGGTTTTGTTTTGGATTAATTATTTACTTTGTTTGTTTTTTTGGTTTGGTTTCGGATTTGTCCCGTTTTAGTTATTTTCTTTCATTATGATTTAATATATATTTTATGTTTGGACATCTATAATTGATATACTTTTAAGTATTGTGTTTTACATTTTACTTGTGATTTATATTAGAAAATATATTTAAGAGATTCAATATTACTCCTCCTTGTATATGTGTATATATTTTTTTCAAATTACAAATATAACTTTGATTATGTTTCTAATTATTGACATAACTGAATAACCAAATCGGAAAAAAAACCCAAACCAAATCAAATTTATTTCGATAAATTTGGTTTGGATTGGGTTACACTTCTTCAGAACCAAAAACCAGAAAATTCAAACCAAATAGTACAAAATCAAATCGAAAAACCGAATGCACATCCCTAGTATACACGGTGACAAAATGACTTAAAATTCATATATTATTCAAGTATAAGTGACTAGTTGAAACTTGGTGAAGTAGAAGAGTCCTAGTCATAATCGAATCTAAGTATAAGAATCTTTCAAGTCATTGCGCATAAATTAAAAATATAAGTGGTAATTATACGTAATGAGGGATTAGTATAATATAATAATTAAAAGAAAAAGTTTTGTGGTTATAAGGCGTAATATTGTTTTGCTTTCTCGTTGTTCTCTTTTTTTGGGGTTTAACATTTAAGGGCGGGAAGCTAACTTCTCTAAACCGCCGGCGAGGAAGAAAGGGAGAGAGCGAACGGAGAAGAGAATGAAGTTCGCTGTAAAGGCATGGAGCAACGGCAAAGCTCGATCTGGGATTCTTCAGCTAGGAAGCTGTCCTCACAATATTGAGACACCTGCTCTCCTCCTCACAACTCGTAAAGGCTTGCCTGTTTACATCCCTCCTGATCATCTCTCTTCCCTCCCTTCCCCGGATTCTAACCTCCTCCACTTCAGTCCTCTTCACTTGTAAGTTTTCCTTGCTTATCTCTATGTTTCTGCTTTTTCTCTTGTTATTATTTTGCTATTTGTCTGAATCCATTGGGTCGCACACAAGGTGTTTGTTATTTTGTCCATGCGGTAAATTTGTTATAATTAAGGTAAAGCTATGTAATATACTGTTTCTAGAGGCGAACCCACGATTTGAAGATTCTGGTTGCGACAATATTATCTTAATTTGGGCATTAACGAAACTTTAATGAATAATGTCATATTGGATTGATCACTAATGGCTTGAACAATATTTAAAATGTTAAATACAAATATAAAGACCAAACAATGGTCAAGTGTGTTCGTTCGTTCTATTGAATGATCAAGAGTTAGTAATTTTAATGTTATAAATAATCCCCCTTTAAATTCAAAGCTTCTAATAAAAAGGCAAAATGATCTGGTGAACCCTTGTACTTGTATCAGTTTGTATTTTGAACCCTTCTACTTACCCCTTTGTCATCTGGATACTTAAATTCAATTAAAATGAGACTTTTAAGCCCCTCCAACCATGTGTGTAGCTCACTCTCCTTTATATAATTGACATGTCATATCTACGTCAGATATATTAATGCCATATCATAATTATTTCATAACTATTTTTTAAAATTATTAACCAAAATTATTTAATAAAATGTAAAATAATACTCCCTCCGTCCCATTTTATATGATGTACTTTGATTTGGCACAAACTTTAAGAAAATGGAAAGACTTTTAAAACTTGTGGTCCAAAATGAATGATAGAAATTTGTGTGGTTGTAAATCATTTCATTAAGGGTAAAAAAGACATTTTATAGGCAAATTGTTACTTAAAATTAGAAATGTGTCATTCTTTTTGGGACTGACTAAAAAGGAAAGTAAGTCATATAAATTGGGACAGAGGGAGTAACATTTTAATTTATTTTTTTGCATTTTTTAAAGTGAAATTCAATACATCCAATTCTCCCTATTTTCACTGTTTCACGATCAAAATTGACCAGAGAAAGCCATCGCCGCCGTCATCGCCATTTTTGCCGGCGAAATCACATATACTTTCTCCCTCACCCAGCTTCATCTCCGCCGCACACCATCACTATTTTTATTTCCTCCTCCAACCTCCACAAAAACAACAACCTAAGCCTCCGCACCACCAGATCTGGCCGAAAAACCTCTTCACCGCCATTATCGCACCCTCACCCACCTCGTTCTCCTCTCCACTAGCCGGTGTCGCCTCTCTCTTACACTCTACTGCGAAACAGTGGTGGCGTGCACCACCAGCGCCACTTCTCTCTCTCACGCCATTGCGATTCAGTGGTCTCCGGCGAGCGCTGGTCCACTTTCTCCCTCCGCGGTGAATCAGTCGCCAAGATCTGCTAAATAGGTGTAGTAAATTGTGGAGAAGAAAAAAAAAGTTTGGTCAGGCGTGAAAAAGGCCAAAAAGAAGGGGGTAGTGGGGAAGAAGAAATGACGTTTTAATTATTTCTTTTATAATTTTAATTTTTTTTAACCTAAAAAAGTTATTAACTCGCCTTAAGGTGCGTTAAGTCACACACTTTCGCCAACTCAACTATCTTAAGGACACATAAGCTTGGTCAATGGTCAGAGGGATTTGTTAAATTGTGTTTTATTGAGTTAAAGGGTCCAGATGACAAAGGGGTAAGTAGAAGGGTTCAGAATACAAACTGATACAAGTATAAGGGTCCACCAGACCATTTCGCCTAATAAAAACAATAAAATGGGGTTCTATCTGTGATCGAACCATGTTCGCGTGGGCGGGTGTGTAGGCTTGTACTAGTGGTATCAAGTGCCCTTGTTACTTATATGTAATTTTTGCCAGTTTCTCAAGATATATATACATATCTATACATGATTTTTTTCGAAGTTAACGGGTGCATGTGCACCCCACCTATACATGTGGGTCCACCTCAATGCTTTCCATGGGGCACTGTTACTTATATGTAGTTTCTGACAGCTTCTCGAGATAGATATACATATATATACATGATTTTTTCCGAAGTTAACGGGTGCACATGTACCCCACCTATACATGTGGGTCCGCCTCTGGCTCTTTTTCTTATTTCTTCAAGAGAAATATTAAAATAAAATATTACCTCTCTATTAGTTGTAGTATTAGATAATGTGATTCATAGTCAGAGTTTCAAGTGCAGTTATTATTCAATTATAATAATAATTTCTAAATACCTAGCCCCAAGGAAACGATTTAGCCCGCTGAACATCATTTGGATGGCTTCGGATTATTTGCATGATTTCATATGCCTTTGACAGGCTTTGATTCGAAGAATCCATCATGTATATGAGGGTATCACTAAATACAAACCTTATAAAATATAGTGTCCCATGTTGAAGATCAACATAAATAAGTTAAAAGGTCTATTCTAAGAAAAGAGTGTTGGTCTTTCAAGTTTCAACCGTAGAACCTTTTTTGCGGTACAACGGAAAATAGTAAATAAATTTCCTAAGATCCTTCGGAAGCTGTATGAACTCCATTCCGTTGATTGAATCTTTACATACTAGCAAATCATCATCATGCTTGTAATATTCATTTACTAGAAAATTTGCTCGTAGAATCAGTTAAACCAAGCTCTAGGAGATTTTTCAATTTGTACAAGGCTTTCTTTACTCTGCATACCTTTCCTTGACTTTGTTTAGTACCTTAACCAGGAGGAATCTCCATGTACACCTCTTTTTCTAAGTCTTCATGAATAAAGACATTCTTCACATCAAACTGTTGTACCTACTTAAGATTAGCTGCATCTG
Source organism: Solanum tuberosum (assembly GCF_000226075.1). Classification (NCBI taxonomy): domain Eukaryota; kingdom Viridiplantae; phylum Streptophyta; class Magnoliopsida; order Solanales; family Solanaceae; genus Solanum; species Solanum tuberosum. The sequence continues at coordinate 2,141,632 of NW_006238986.1, read as the reverse complement.
ACAAAAGAATTCTAATAGTGTTTATTTTTGCAACAAGAGAAAATGTCTCTTGATAATCCACTCCATAAGTCTGAGTAGTGTTTATTTTTGCAACAAGAGAAAATGTTTCTTGATAATCCACTCCATAAGTCTGAGTGATAAGTCTGAGTGAATCCCTTAGTCACCAATCTTGCTTTGAATCTTTTGCAACCAACCAACTTCTTGTCCGGTGTTGATGTGAAAGTTCCCAAGACTAATTCTTTGATAAGACCTTTATTTCTTCAATCATAGCTTGCTTCCATTTAGAATCTGCAAAAGCGTTCCTCCAATTATGGGGAATATAGATAGAAGAAATAGACAAGGCAAAGGGTCTATAGGAGGGAGACAAAGATTAATATTCTTTTGAGACTAAGGTAACTTTGTATTCAAACAAAAAATCTATAATCCAAAAAATGATGAATTGGAAACTTTCATTCCACATAGTGGTGAGCACACCCCCATTTGGGTACTTTTACAAGTTCCCTATGAAGTCTACTAAATGTCTAAATGTACTGTCTCCCCTACCAATTCTTGTTTACACCAAAACAAATAGAAGGCTTATACACATCATCTTAATCTTCTATATTTGATTCTCTGATCTTCAAAACACCTATCATTCCTTCTTCTCCACAAGGTCCACCATATACAAGCTGGTATAGTCTTCCACCAATCTTCTTCTCTCCCTCTTTTTCCATCTCCCGACAACTATTCATCAACTCCAAGGTTGTCTCGACTCTTGGGCATCACCCAGCTAACTCCTAATATGCATAGGAAACTATTCCATAGGCTTGTGGCAGTATTGCAATGGAATAACAAATGACTATTGACTTTTGCTTCCTGCTCATACATAAAAACATCTAGAACATATCTTCCATCAATATATTGAGCCTTTTGCGCTTTATCCAACAATGCATTGCAAATGGACAGTCCCTCTGTATCTTCTCCAGTATTCTCATCCTTTTGTTTTTCATTTTGTTTGTACTGATTAGTAGCCAAAACATCATCCGCTTCCTCAATTTCATCATCGGTCAGAGTATCTTTAGTAATTCCATCTTTCATCCTCTTAGTACTTCGATGTAGAGATTCACTTTCATTCTTTGGAAGTTCTTGTCTATTAGGATTCTTTTTAGCCTTATTCATTCTTAGTTATCAGACAAGCAACACACACACAATGAAGGATATCCAACAATTCAAAACCAGCAATTTTAAATCGATATACGCATAAAGAAGAGGAGTTGCAGAACCTTGCTTGCTTTATAGCTTGAGGAAAAACAGAACCTATTTGCCTCACTGTAGTCTTCCAAGTTCCAGCTGTCACTATTCTTCTGGATTAGTCCATCAAATTGCCGCTAGATCTGTCAGAGCTTATTTCTTGAGAAAGAAGCAGCGGAGTACAGTTCCTTGTTTGGTCAATGCAATCTGGAAGACCCAGATCCGTGCAATTCAGAGTTGAAGCTGAAATATTATCCCAATTAAGCTCTGATCTACCAAATATCATCCAGCAATGAAATCGATAGGTGAATCGCAAGAGATCTTGGAATTAGGTTTTGGACATTGAGTGAAAGAAAAGGCTGGTGGAGCTCTTAGTGTGAGTTTGAACTTGGATGTAATCTCACGAAGTGGGTTATTCTGCTCAAAGTTGGCTGCTGGAATCATTGATTTGGATGATTAAATGCTAAGGAGTAGGAAATCCTAAACCCCTATTTCTAGAGAGAGAGAGAGAGTCTCCGCTCGGCCCCTAATGTATCTAACTGAAAACTTGGATTTCTTTCTATTAAAAATCACCTCTGGCTGTAGTTCTAATGCCTGCTTTTCTCTTTATGGGGCACAACATCATCATTTGGTAAAAGTTGGCATTCTTCTTCTTCCTGTTCTTGTATGTTATACAACACATACGTTTTCCTCTTGTAATAGGAGCTGAAGCGTTTAACCTTTTAGATGAGGTGATTCACACAACTCAGCTTTGTCTAATTTCCTTTTTCTAGCTTGGAAGGCATTTCCCTGAAAGCAATCTCAAACATTGGAGGTCTGCACCCATTGCTTGGGTTACATGATCATATAATGGTAGCTGTGCCAAGGGATTCTATTATATCTATTCCAGACCATGACAGTACTAACAGGATTGGAGCTTCCTTTGAAACTCCTTGTGGTCGTATGTTGGTAATTTGTTTATTCTTTTCTTTCTTATTTATGTTTATAATTATAATTAGACCACCTTCTTGATTTAGTGCCACCACCCCAGTTACGATCCATTTTCTTGTATTTTTCCTCCCATCAAGTTTATTTGTTCAATGAAAATTTTCTTTGCCTTGCTTGGCAGATTAAGCCTGCAGATTACATGGAAATGATTTCATCAATGAGGCCAAATTTATGGGCCACTTTAGCTGATGAAGTTCCTGCTTGGGCTTCTGAAAAGAGGAACAAAGCCTCAGTTGAACGTACATTAAAATGGCTCGACGAATGCATCACTTCAAACTCGGTAGGCATGTCATACTGTCTATTTATCTCTTCTCTGCTTTGTTAGCACTGTGTATGTAAATATGCTTAATTACAAGCCTGAGTTTGATGTCATATGCAATGTGAAAAGCATGCAGAGATGCCTATATAGGCTTGTCTATGGAACTTCTATTGCTGGTTGAACACCACTTCATGGCAAGAAGCAATAACTCAAGAGTTCCTTTTCTGTAAAGTACCTAGAGTGGAGGTACATTTATTACAACATTTCCATAATCTGGACATAGGACAGCACAATGTACTCATCATTGTATAGATGATTTTTTTTTTTAAAAAGGGAATTAATTTGATTTGTCTTTCAAAGTCGTTAACCTTTCTGTTCTTTCTAATGAGATCATGCAGGCAGTTCCTCTTTTTTCTTTTTACTTCTTTTTTAACCTTTTGTTCTATGTGTCATCTTTGCTGATTTTTGTCACACTTAATTGGTTGGTCGTTGTAGTGGAGATATTTATGACCTAGATAACAACATGCCATATTAAAACTGAAAATATGAGTTGGATGAAAAGTTCAATCCATAATTGAGGGGCATATAAATAACTTAGGTAGCTAATGCACTTAAAATTGTTTTTTGATTGGGTAGTAGTGTTAACGGCTTAACCTCACAAAGTGTTTAATATTATTTCAGGGTTTAGTAAAATTAGTTGATCAGACCAGGATAAAACAATGCTAAATAATTAAGCTACACTGTGCTGATAAACCTCAAAATATTATTTCCTAAACTAGTTTCTTAATCATAGGTAAATGCTGTAATGAAACCAAATCTGCTGATTCCTTTTTCCTTTGATTGTTTTCTCTCTGTTTTATGGGAAAAGAAGGAAATTTGAATTAGCAAGGACTTGGCAGTTAACGCTATCAACATGTTCTAATTTCTCATTATAGAACGAGGTCAACATAGGAAAAGAGAAGGCCCTTTCATGGTGTGATCAAAGTTAAATCAAGTTATAAAGTAAGGGATTGAGTTCAAATAAATGAAATATCATTAATTGCATGTTATGTTTTCATTTGAAAACTAGTGTGTGCATATCTCAAGTTGTTTAAATTTATTTTCGTTGATCAAATCATAAGTTTGAAGATATGACTCTTGATTTACTCCTCTCAGGCATTGAAGAAAATACATTTAGGACAATCTTGTAATCTATCTATCTCTTTGGATATTTTTTATGATTGAGTTTTAAGTAAATGAAATATCATCAATTGCATGTTATGTTTTCATCTGAAAACTAGTGTGTGTAGGTATCTTAAGTTCTTAAATCTTAGCTTTGTTTTCATTGATCAAATCATAATTTCAAAGAAACAACTCTTGACTCACATTTTTAAATCATTGAAGAAACAAGTATTTACCAATTCATAATTTTAGAGAAATGAATCTTGGCTTACTCTAAAACATTGAGAAAATTCATATTAGTTTAATTTTGCATTTTGTCTTTTTGGATATCTCTAGGTTTTCAACCATACAAGAGGTACTTCCTTTTCCCCTGAGTTGATTTTCGATAGCTATATGCCTATATCTTGTATCATTGTAATCTTGTTATTGAGTTCTGTTTTTTTGCCTTTCCAATCTTCTGTTCAATTGAACTTTATAAGTTCATTTTATCCAATTGAGTAACTAGTCACGAAAACCGTTTCTGAGATATATTTTGTTTCTTTGCTATTGTTTATTTTCTTGGAAGAGGGGTCCTGATTATTATATTCATCATGCCTTAGAGACCAGATCAAATTTGAGAATCTTCCTTAAAATTGTGAAGAGATGTATTGGTTATTTGATGAACACAAAGCATATCTTTTTATAGGTGCCAAATACAATATACATACAATATTCCAAAGCAGTTTTTAGAATAGTATCACTGAAACAATTGATGGGTTAATTTTGGTGAAAAAGATATGGTCACCTTGATATCGGTAGAAAAGTTTTCTGGAATAGTAGCTGGAGAGTAGCCAAATGTTGGCTGGAATAACTTTAAACACTCTCATGCATCTTGAATCCTGAATAATGACAATGGTTTATATCAACACTTAGAACCTAGCATAAGCACTATTGACACCTTTCTTCAAGTTTTAACATGCCAAGACTATTTAAAGTATTCAAGTTATCTTTTCTGACATCCTGACCTCGAAAATTGACTTTCCTCCTATCTATTTCATGATTTGCTTTCCAATGCAACTCAAGAACCAAGTACCTTACCAATCAAACTAAGAGAAATCAGTACATACACAAATAAAATTCAAATGTAATTTAAGGACTTACATATAAGAAGAATTTACTCTCTCTCACAAAGAAAATCATGTACCTCCTGAGGTCGTACCATATGCTTGCCCGTAGTGTAAGACTTGACTAATCTAAGCCTGCCAAATCTAGGATCAAGTTGGACTTCATAGGTAAAATACCATATAAAGTGGTAGTTTTTACTTGGTTGGTGGGTTGAAAGAGGTTGTACTTACACAAGAGAATCTTATGAAGAGGGGAATACAAATGTGCCCAAGATGTTGTTTTTGTGAGCAGGTTGCAGAGACAATTAATCATCTGTTCTTGCATTGTAAAGTGGTTGGCCAGTTGTGGAATTTGTTTACTAGCTTCAGAGGTATAAGTTGGACTGTTCCAGGGAGAACAGGACAGGCTCTAGAAATCTGGAATATGGATGGCAGTGGCAGCACAGACAAGAGTAGATGGAAAATTGTCCCAGCTGTTATTTGGTGGACCATATGGAAAGAAAGGAATTCTAGGAATTTTGATAACAAGAGCAGCCCTCTGCACAAGATTAAAAATTGAACTGCATTATCACTTTTTGCTATTGGTGTAGTTCAGAGTATATAGATGACCCTGTGGCTATTGTAGACATTCTAGGGTCCTTATAAAGGTGAAAGGGGGATCTAGGGATAGTTCTCTTTTTTCTTCTTTCTTTTCTTTATCTTTTGTTTATGCCCGACACACGTGTGGAGGGAGGATATGATGTAAATTTTTGGATACCAGCTTTGAGCTGATGATTGATATACAAATGTTATCTTTATCCAAAAAAAAAGGGATGGGTAGAATATATTTAGGGAAATAGTGACTCAACCCTCCTAAGCTTCCCTTCTTCCCATGCTGTGTATTTCATATTGGACTTAATACTATAAGGGGTAGGGCTGTAGGGTACTAATCTATTGGACTTAATTAGTAATCAGCACATTTGATTCGTGTAGAGTTGAATATAAGGTACAAAAATTTGAATTTTCAAAATCCGAAGTCCAATTCATAATCCAAACCAAATATCTAAAAAGTTTGGATTTCGGTTTGAATTCTGGGCTAACCCAAACTATGCCCACCCCTACTACACATGTAGTAAAAAATTTCAATGAAGTGAATGGCACTGCTTGTAGCAGTGTATCTGCCTTGCCGGTCATTAAGTATTGCACTTTTCTTGCAATATGTTTCAGGAGGGTAGTTTGTCTGTTGCCTTGGTCACCAACAACATACCCTGCGAAATTCTACATATTGGGTTTGGGGAGGGTAGAGTGTACGCAGACCATACCCCTACCTTGTGGAGGCTGAGAGGCTGTTTTCGGAGGACCCTCGGCTCGAGTATAATATATCAAAGTAGGTATGAAAAAAGGAAAACGACAGTTAAGAAAACAAAGTAACTAATAAGGAAACATTAACAACCACAAAATAGTGCGATAACCTTAACACAAAAATCAACAGATGAGTGCAATGCCTTGGTCATGTATATATATTAATAGAATGTAGTCAATGCCATCTTGCTAACGAGGTACATTCATTCTTCCTGTTTGTTCCTTCTCCTATTTCTTTTTTTCAAGAAAAAAAAAACAATTAATTCCTGGTGTTGTTAACCCTACCAAGTATATTGCTACATAATCTCATCAAAAAGTGTTATAACTGCTGAAGCGTAGACAGACGGAGCAGTGCTTGGATCTGTTGTTGGAGGCTCTAGGGTGGAGCAGCGCCGAAGTTGTGCTCAAGAAGTTGCTAGGAGGAATGTAGAAGGTTTGTTTACTCTCTTCAAAGTCATATACTTCGTTGCCACTATATTGGTGATTGCAACTGAAATCCAATCTGATGAGTAACAGCAAAGTCTAGTCCAAAAACACTTAGGAAGTGTGATATTTGTAAGTGAAATCCTCTTAACTACTAAATAAATCAATATAGAATTTCTATTATCAAAAGTATTAGGCTTTTTCTGTGACATGACTAAACTGATGTTCAACGGTGTTGGAGAAAAGTTCTTTTGTTTCATAAGTATCTTTATATCTGAAAATATCTTGCCTACACTGATGAACTTCCTTTTACTTAAGTTCCTTTCATGGAAAAGACTTTTTGACAGAATTAAGTCAAAGCATCTACCAGTGAGGGGATCTTGGTCCATTTTGATCTGCCATCTTTTGCAAGTGATTCTGTTGTTGTTAGTTCTTAAACAAAGGAACTAGGGAAATAACAGAGAGAAAAATACTCTGAAAAAAATATTGCAATGTGGTCAAAGGAAATTGTTTTATTAATAACTCAGAGACATACACTCTATAGCTGCAATTCCTAACTAAAAAATAGAAAAATATGCTAATGACTTATCTGCAAAATCAAATCACAAAAAATAGGAAACTAATTCCTAAATTCACTTAACATAAAAATAATTTAAAATCCTAAAAGTTAGCTACCAATAGATTTACTGCAAATCTTTTAGAGATAACTCAGTTATTTATTTTATTTTTGCAATATCTAAAACATATTTTCAACCGTTGTGCTGAAGTTCACTTTAGTTAAATATTCAAATGCCTCTTAGCTATGTATTTGTTTGTTTGGTCTCTTGAAAATATCCTATTAATTTCAGAATAAGTTCAATGCAGGTTTTTGGATTGGGGGATTTGGATTAGGGGAGAGCATGGAAGAGCGTAACCCCCTCCTTAATGCTGTTATGGTATGATTCTCATGATATTTCTGCTTTGTTCTTTTTCTTTTAGCAGGAAATATCTTTGCTTCTACAGAAGTCTTGAAATGAATATGGAAGGCAAGACAGACCCATCACTGTTGTTGAACTTGCATAATGAGCATAAAGACAAGAATGATCATAAGATATCTTGATAAGCAATTTTCTTTAGGTCTATTCCCCGTAAACTTATCAAGAGATCTGTTGATTCCAACTTCGGAACTTCATAGATAACGGATCCTCCCTTCTACCTTTCTCCACTTAAATACTAGGGTTCACCAGCAGAATTCAAACTCATCATGTGTTTCTACTGCCTATCACATATTCGTGCTCTATTACTTTTGCCATTGAACCAAACCCTTGGGGCTATTCCCCTATCCCTATATACTTTTAGGAGCTTTTTTGAATACTTACACCTTATGTAATGTAAAATGTAAACTGAACTCAGTTTGACTCGAATGCCACATGAGGTTTTATAAGGTTTTTAGTGTATTTGAAGGTTCATATCAATAGTTTTACCTATGTCATCTCTCTTGAATCGGGTATGTATAGCCAAAGTGGAGAGTCCATAACATGGATTTTTTTAATACAAGTTGGGGATCATCTATAGTCCTGCATTGTTGGAGCAGTTTGGTGCTGGTACTTCAAGTGGCAATTTGCAGTACATGTGAAATAGTTGTAGGTGGTTGAGTTGTGTAAAATTTCCTTTATAATCTCCTTCGGGTCCATAAGTTGCTAATCATCTTCATTCAGTCTCGTCACTTGAAGGTCAATGTTCGTGCTAACTTTATATTTTCATTTTTATTACAGCCTTAAAGTTAACAATAAATGTTAGTTTCGGACAAATGGGCTTCTCCAAGTTATGTTTATGTGTGTGTGGGTGGTGGTGGGGGGGGGGGGGTCCTTAATGTCTTTGGTAGACTGTAAAATTTTGTACTTATTTGCATACAGTGGAAAACTCAAGCTTATGAAGTTACTGGTTGCAGGATAGTTTACCTGAAGAAAAGCCACGTCTCATAAGTGGCCTTGGACTACCAGGCAAGATGCTTCTGTCATTCATTCAATGCTGCACTCACAGAAACATATTTGCATATAAATGCATGTCAACATAGTGATTGAAATTGTGTTTGAAAAAGAGAGGAGTTTGTTTGTTGTAGCTACTTAGTAGTATAAAGAAACAACTTCAGTATCCACCAGATTCAACCCACTTGCATTCTCACTGTGAAAACTGTTGGATATTTGAGTTAATAATTGTATTCTTCTTGTGGCTGAGTGGATTTACTTGTTTTCTCTACAGAAGAGGTCTTACAAGGTGTTGCTGCAGGTGTTGATTTATTTGATTCCACGTAAGTGCTAGCTCAGGATATTGGTGTCTCCTTTCCTCTATATCTGAATCTCTTATAGCGCAATTGTGACATGGATTTATTTTTTTCCAGTTACATCTACCATCTCACACTAGGAGGCTTTGCTCTCACCTTTCCACTTGAAAGCATAGAGAAGCAAGTTACTAAATATCAACCAAACAGTAATTCAGGATGTGATGGCACAAAGATAAATTTGAAAGCAACAATGTATAGGTAAGTTATGTTCATCCTTCAGACTTCTTGTGATACTCACTATCACTGAAATTTGCAACATGCTGGCATACCTACAATTGCACTCGATGTTCTTATAGAAAGTGATAGTATGTAATCTTGCTATGTCGCTCAATAAACTTAGCTTTAGGGCCCTTCTGGGATGGCTGTTCTGGCAAAATACTTGGATGAAGTTCACTGATAATGCAATTTGTGTCCTCCCTCTCCATCTGTTCTCGCAGGAAGGATACATCTCCTATTGTCGATAATTGCAAGTGTTATACATGCCAAAATCATACAAAAGCTTACATCAATCACCTTCTCAATGTCCATGAGATGCTGGCACATATTCTGCTGGAAATGTATGAAGCTCTCTGACTTGTTCTCTTGCTCTGTTGTCATGTCTTCACGATACCTAATGTTAGCTTGTCTTTCATTTCCCAGGCATAACACACATCATTTTCTCGGATTCTTCCGCTCTATCAGAGAGGCAATTCACGAAGGAAAATTCGAGCAATTTCGACAGAAATTCATAGTTAGTAGGCATGAACATATCTTTTCTGCTGCTTTAAACGTCTAACTTGATATTTCTGTGCAAGATTAGATTTAAAGCACAGCTTTAAGAGAAAAATACTGGTTTTTTGTTGACATCTTTTCATATGCCCTGACTGCTGTGCTTTTTTACTTAGCTATTTAACTGCATGAAGGTAATTTTACATTTTAAAATGATAATAGATTAAAATAAACAACTACACAATGAGTTTTTGGTATGGAGGAAAACAAATTCACATTTGGTTGGTCAAAATATTTTTTTTAAGAAACATGTTTTTAAAAAATAAGCAGAACAACTTCTCTAATGGGAGTAAGTAAAATAGTTTCATAAGTGGCATTTGAAGTTCATCGTCTCTTTTCCACCCTTAAACCTTAATGCCCCTATCATCCACTCCTGACCCTTGCTCGTCACCTTACTCTCATCCATAGTACTTTTCTAGATTACATATAAATGTTTTAGAAGCAGTAATTTCTTACCAACCAAACATAAAAGATACTCATTTCTTAGAATTTTTATTATTTTATGGTTTTTTTTCCAGAAAAAAAGTGTTTACACGGTTTGGCATCTATCATTTTAAAAAAAATATATAATATTGTTTTACTCTTTCCTAGGAGTTTTCACCGTTTTTGTTTTTCTTGATGACTTGAACCCATAATTCTAGAATTAGAGGTGGGGGCAAATTAGTTAATTAGTCAAAATCCCTAACATATTTATTTAAAACAACTACACTTGAAAATAATTATTAAAAAGATCAATATTTTGGTTTTATAGCAAATTAAATGTATCTAACTCTAATTCCTTATTTTCCTCTATTAAGGCCCACATCTTGCAAAAATATTGTAACAATACCTTCCAGCCAAACAAATGTTCTCTCTCCAATTTACAATTATCTCAAAACAATTTTTTTTCTCACTCATCCAATTCCCTTCTTCTATTGTTCTTCAATTTTCATTCCCCCGTTTCTCTCTTTATATATGTGACGTTTTTTCGATTATTTTCATAAATTGATAAAAATCTCCCAAAAAATATTCACAACAATCTCATTGATTTTAGGTATGTATCTTTTCTCGATTTTTATGTATTTTACTGACTGTTTAAACCTTTCAATATATTTGTTTGTATAATTGCTTAGTAAATCCTCTATTTTCGATTACGGGTTTTGATAAGGAAAAACTCAAATTTTGTAATCTTATCTTCATTTTGTTTTCGTACTATGAATTGGATACAATTTTTGTAGTTTATAATATCATTTTGTTGGGATTCTGTGGGATACAACATATTTATGTATTTCTTCTATTTGTATGCCTATTAATTTTTTATTTATGTCATCAAATTGTAGATTATATTCTTTTTGTCATTTTTCAGACTGTATTATTGTTTTGTGTATTAGTATGTTCTTAGATTGTATTCTTTTTGTCCTTTTCCAGATTGTATTCTTCGTTTGGTGTATTAGTATGTTACTCCCTCTGTCCCTAATTACTTGTCTACTTTTTGAATTTGATACACATATTAAGAAAACATTTAATGACATAGTGAGTTTACCATTTTACCCCTATTAATTATGAAATGGATAGAAAAGTTCTACTATTTTCAAAGTAATTAGTCATTTAATTGAGGGTATAATAGGTAAAAAAAAATTGTCCTTTCTTGATTTGTCAAAATGGACAAGTAATTAGGGACAACTAATAAAAGAAAAAGTGGACAAGTAATTAGGGATAGAGGGAGTATTAAATTGTATTCTTTTTGTCTTTTTCCAGATTGTATTCTTGTTTTGTGTTCTTAGACTGCATAATTGTTTCGTGTATTAGTATGTTATTAAATTATATTATTTTTGTCTTTTCCCAGATTGTATTCTTATTTACTGATTGTATCCTAATATATTTAATATTCCAAAGAACCAGCTATGAAATAAAAGCATAAACTTTTGTTCATACAAAAAACCTATAATGGATGCAATCAATACCAAACTACAGTTTATTTATGTATTCATGATATAATTTCATGTGTATTTTATTTTGTCATATTCAAAACAACCGCTACAAAATAATAGCATGACCATTTATCCATACCAATTCCTACAAGGGATACAAAATTTTCTTAAAAATCTAAAAATAAACAGTCAAACGCAAGTTCATTTCATTCACAAAAAGTATTTTTATATTAAAAATTCGTATTCATACTAATTTTGTATCAAAATCAAATTTAAAATACAAAATGTCAAATACATACATAGATCCAACTACTTTTATCCAAAAAAAAAAAAAATCGAAACTTAAACAATACCTAATAATTTTTCGATTTTCACTGATATTCTTGAACTTTAAAAGAAATCGATGGAATTCAATTTGAAATATCAATCAGTTAATTCAATAGTTTTTTATCCAAATAAAATTGCAAATCAACAAAAACTCCACTTCAATTTCAATGGAGTTATTTGAAAATGGATATTGAATTTTTTTAGAAGAATGGTGAAAAGACATTTGAATGAAGAAGAGAGAGATGACAGGACTCTAATAGTAACTGATTAGAGATTTTTGCATGTTTACCTTTTATGAAACATCTTCTCCCTTTATTTTCTCCATTCTGTTGTTAAAGATTTGTATTCTTTCAAATTAAATAGATACAAAAGTCATCCTTATAACAAACTAAAATATTGACATTTTAAATAAATATTGAAAGTGTTGACAAGGGGTCCTATTAGATGCTAAAATATTGTTGTTTTGAAAAAAATTCCATAGTAAAAGTTGCTTATCATCTGAGCGACCCCTCTTGTCATCTTATTATTTTAATTGATTTCACATCTAACAACTATCTATTGTTTGTCTCTACTTTTAAAGACTTGATGTGCTAATGTGATGTTCAACGTCTTTTAAAAGGAAAAGTACTCCTCAACTTTACAATGTAGAGTTGATATAGAAAATAATAAACAGAAGCATGGGTACAAACCTGACAGTTGGGATAAAAAGTATCATCTTTACCTTTTTGTGAATAGACCCATATTTAATGAAGGGAAAGAGGACAAATATACCTTCGAATTATCATAAATGGTATGTCAATACTCTCTGTCATACTTTTAAGATATTGATATCTGTATCGTCTAATTTTTGTGGTGTATATATACCCTTTGGACTAACTGAGAGACACGTGTCTCAATCTCAAAGACTTGCCCGAAATTTATTTGAATTTTATCCATAACTTAAAACCCACTAGACTAATTAAAAGGAAAAACTACATAAATGGGTCATAAAACCCAAAATAATTACAAGTTCATACCCAAATCCAAAGTAATTCATGAAATACTTATTCTCTCATAAATAATTACAGCTCATACCTCTCATTATTAAGGTTGATAATTTTTGCTTAATTGATACTAAATAAGTTTCATAAATTGTATTGGTATCATTAAGGTTGATAATTTCGCTTAATTGATACTAAATCAGTATATATACATATATTGTATTGGTATCGTTAAAGTTTCTTATTCAGAAATTACTCATTAGTCAATGATACTATAAGAGTGTGTGTGTATATATCATATATTATTATAAGTGGGAAGCTCCAAAGTGTAAAGTTAGATTACCATTTTACCCCTACACTAAATAAAAAATATACATTATCTCATTAATTATTAATTAAATATTAAACTTTAATTACCTCTAAGCTTTCTGAATATCATAAAAAACTGGAAAAAATATGAAAAGTCACATTACATTATTTATCATAGTCAACCATTTACATTGTTTTAAGACTTTTCCAAACTAAATCGTTGTTTTAAGAAGTCCAAAAAAATGTTTAAATATATTATCCAATTAAATGTGAAATTAAAGACATTAAAGAAAAGGGAAGATAAAAAGATGTGTATCAGTTTTCAAAACCCTCTTTTCCATAAATTAATTTGTTAGAACTCTTGTCTCTTCGTTTGCCTATATTGAATGAAGATTAGTTTTTCAAATTTATAAATACGGATATTGAATAATATCAAACAAGTGTATGATGAAAGGTTAGTTATACAATTGCTAATTGCCAAATCCTTACTTTTATTTAATCTCTTCGCATTATTTTAATTTCAGATTTCATGATCTATAGGTATATCATATTTAATTGTATTTATGTTTGTCAATTTTTCTTTCTCAGCTTTGGTGGCATCAAGATTACAAGCAGCTATAATATATGATGATAACTTCCCTATTTTGTTGTTTTCTCTGTGGTAATTTCTTAACAGAATTATCATTTTTGTAAAGCATGAATATTTTGGACTTTCAAATCATTATGGAACAAAAGTTTATAGTGCTTCAAGATCCTTCAATTCATTTTTAAATGAATTTGAAGTTATTTTTGTCAAGTGACAGGATAGTTTCCACATCTACAAATTAGGTATACAATTCTTTTTTATAATTATATATATTTTTTTTTTTAGTTCTCATATGTTTTTTAAATTATATTATTTAGGATTTGTATATATTATACTTTATGTATTACACACTATAATTGCATATAATTATACATTTAATTGTTTATGCATGTAGGTTATGAGAAAAAACAACGTAAGAAATTCTAATAATTTGAAGTTCACACATTAACTTCTGAGGTGAAAGCAGTGGATGGTGTTTAATTTAGTAACGTAAATGATGTTTTCTTTCTCGCTTTTATGTAAATATATTTCTTTTTTTTATTGTTTGAGTTAATTTTGGATATATTTGAGAATAGTATGTATATAAAATATATTACAACTTTTTCTTTCTTCTGTAAACAGGGAATATGGCTTTGCCTTTTGTTTGATTTTTTATGTCCCGCATTTCTATCGTAACGAAGGTTGTTCTGGGGAGTTCTTTGTGTCACTGAAGATTGCTTTCAATGATCGCAAAATCAAAAATATAAAAAATATTGCAATACTATAATTTCTCTTCTAGAAGTCATAAAAGAAAGAATAGGTATACTTTGGTTTGATAAGCCAAAAAAAATAACCCCGACTTGCTTTTGTCACTCAAGCAATACCAGTTTTTCAGTTTGATTTTTTCTTTAAATTTGTTGTCATTTCTTATTCTTCATTCTACCTCTCCTCTAATTTTAAAATAAAATACACTCTCTTTATGTCCCCCAAATGAAGTATTGAAGTTCAAAATATGATGATCGACATTTTTAAATATTGAGTAAGAAATACTTTTACTTTTACGATACATATATATCATTTTGGAGGCTTATGTCAAATGATTTTATTCACGCTAAATATAAGTCAGATTAAAAATCCAATATAATGTTATTATATCTTAATTAATAATTTTACTTGTTGTTACACAGAACAGACTTTATAGAAAGAAACAAAGTCAAATTATAACTTCAACAATTAGTTTTAAACTATAATTATTGTCTTGCCCATGCATTTCAAGTTCAACTACGATATCGCTTTAACATATGAAAATATTAATTACCAGTTTGTATTTTTTTTCTCTTCTAATTCAATTTTGAATCCCATACACATGTTTTAACAATATTTATGTTTTGAAAGTATGTATTAATTGATAGGAATACACGTGCGACGCACGTGTCCAAAACTAGTATATATATATATATATGAGAGTCGTGTTTTGTATGATGAACTATGGAAATGAGATCCATTTGAAATTAATTCAAAGGTTTCTATACAGTTTGTATCTGCAATTCAAGTGTGCCTGAATTACCAACAAAGTTCAGTAGGTCTATTCCAGAATGCACATCAGACATGAGCTTCCTGTTTGTAAGATAAAAACTAGTTCAAAATTTATCCTTTAAATTCAAAATACTGTAAAGGTGCATTTATTATAATTATAAAAACTGCTAAAAGAAGTTTCTTGGCAATATTCTTATACATGCATCCTAACTATCTGCACATTAATCAACTTTAAGTGTATATCTCTTCATTGCTAAACAGTTATTCCCTTTGTCCCTTTTTACTTTTCCAATTTACTTATCTCTCAATATCAATTAAGCTAAATTATTGGGAAAATATAGTGTAATTATTTAGTGGGGTATGCATGTAAAGGGGTATATATTTGTAGTTATTTTGCTTTTATGGGGTATTTGTTTAGTTTCCCCTTTAACTTGTTAGTAACTTTCAAATATGACAATAGTATGGACTTGATTAAGAGATCTATAGCTATAGTTTGATTAATTATGATTCATAGCTACATGTTAAAAAGAGGAGAGAAGAGACCGGAATATGAGAGATGCGATTGAGATTTGAAAAAGAGAGAGGGGATAAATACATATTGTATCACGAATACAATTGTTTTGTATCAACAAATATAATTGCATCGAGTTGTTCAGATTGTATCAACTAATATAATTATATCAAGTGTATATGTTTCTTGTGTATTCACTATGCATCAAGTGTATCAATGAATACAATTGTATCAAGTGTATATGTTCTTGTGTATTGACTCTGCATCAAATGTATCAACGAGTACAATTATATAGAGTGTATATGCTCCTTATGTATTCATTCTGCATCAAGTGTATCAATTAATACAATTTGTATCAACATGTACAATTGTATCTTCCTTAAAAACCTTTTTTGTACCAACGAAATTCCTAAGATCTGCAAAGTATATGGATGTAAAACTGAAATATAAAAAAGCATACATCAGGACAAAAGGCAAAAGAGTATTTCTTATGATGATCAAGAGATCGCAAATAGAACTCAAAAGGCAACTGATTTCTTAGTTAATGGACATTTTATATATATATATATATA
>NW_006238986.1:2120178-2124358 GCF_000226075.1 Solanum tuberosum | reverse complement strand
TATATATAAAACATGGGCACATAGTTCCATCACATCAACAACATATACCCAGTATAGTCCCACAACTAGAGTCTGAAAAAGTATAGTGTATGCCCTCATAGAGGTAGAAAGGTTGTTTCCAAAAGACCCTAGGCAAATCAAAGTATTCATGAAAAAGAAAATACGAGAATGAAGAAAGACATGTCAAATAATAAGGGAATAAGCAGTACGGAGCATCCAGAGAAAGGAAACAATAACAACAAAATAATGCAGTAACTAAAAGAAAATACATGCATACGGGATAATACTACGATATACACGGTGATCCTAAGCTCCCACCAAGCCTAAACCCACCGAAAAGCGAGTCAGAGCTCAACGACTTACTAACCTCAACGACTTACTAACCTTCTACTGTAATCCGTAACCTCCACCACATCAAATATGAGAAACGATATGATTCAACTACAAAGAGGAAATGAAACTCGGATAGTCAACAAGGGAAAAAGGAGCCAAGTGAAAGATAACCCACAGTATACATATTAACAACTTCAGCAAACATCATTATTCATCGTGCATTACAAAGCATATTTTTATAAGAAAGGGCAATAACTGTCAACTCAGAGTAGAGAGAACAATACAATTAGCCCATTTCTACTTTAAATCCTACCGCAATTTTGTGACATATGAAGGAATAAACCAAAGAAAAGTACATAGAAGTACACAGGAAGAAGAGTCCATCTCATTCTTCAGCGGCACTCGCAGCACTTAAATCCACATTGAGGTCCAGAACCTGAAAGAAGACAATTGAGTCAACCTCTGTTAGGTACTCTAGATTCAAAAAATGCATCCTTCACAGAGTACACATAACAGTCTTTACACACTTCCCTTTTTCAAGGAAGGGTGGAGGGAAAAAGAGTTGAAGGTGACAATGTATACTAATTGAAAGTTCTATTTGATGTAAAAGAGGCAAAACTCCAATATCAGATGTCTTGAGCAGGTTATTCCGATATAACCACCTTCAGAAAGTAAAAGTATCGTGCTAAAAAAATATCCCCCAGGATCCTATTTTCTTTTAAATACACAGCTGGTACAATAATCGCTCTACCTAGACTCGCATCTCACATTCTCATCTCATAAACAGAGACATTGAAACGGACAAGATTTAATGAGCCATCAGTGATAGGTTATTAAGATCAAAAAAATCCAGGATCAAAGAAATAACTAACTGTACACCATCACAGTATGTATGCTACTCATGATTGAGATATGGAGGGGAAAAGGAAAAGGAAGGGAGGGGGAGCATTTACAAGAAATTAGCAATGCCATTATAAACCTTCAATCTACAACTTTATCATCAGAAGTGAGCTTTGACCTCACTTGATATAGCAATTTGTCATATCACTGTCAGAAAGAAACTATTTATCAAGGATTCAGCTAAGAGTGTTCAACCAACTGCATTCCCTCTAGCTCTTTAGCAAGTTCAATGTCTGCCAGAATATGCAACATGGACCAAAATGAAAACATACCTTTCCAGTTATCAACGTATACATATTGAGGACATCATCAACAGTCGACTCAAAGTGAGTTGTAGCATCATAGCTCTGTTCAAGAAAAAAGCTGGCCATGTCATGCTAGGAAGACTTTATGACAATGAGTTTAAAGTGACTCAAAGAGAGACTCACAGTAGAAATAAAACAATTATCTAAAGAGGGCTCATTGACAGGTTCAAATCTGTCGTATGCTTCAAAGAAGATCTCATCCACTTGTCCTAGAAGATCAATGCCAGGCTTCAGTTCACTCTCCGGATTATCAGTTTCTGCCTCTGTTGAG
Source organism: Solanum tuberosum (assembly GCF_000226075.1). Classification (NCBI taxonomy): domain Eukaryota; kingdom Viridiplantae; phylum Streptophyta; class Magnoliopsida; order Solanales; family Solanaceae; genus Solanum; species Solanum tuberosum. The sequence goes on along the minus strand of NW_006238986.1, from coordinate 2,122,549 downwards.
ACAAATGCAATAAATTTACCCTTTGGAGCAACATTATGACTGTAAGAACAACAGAACAGGTACCTGAAGATCCAAACAAAACCTAGTAAGAAAAGATCCCTCTAACATCCAAAATGTTAAAGAGATCTTTGCAAAACCAAGTCAGCACAAATAATATTTTCAAGGACGAATAGCTTCTCCAAGAGCATATAAAGTAGAAATAGTATTGATACTAATGGCAATCAGCAATAAGACAATCTCTCAGATCTACAAACTGCTTAGTATAATGTTCATAGTTCTTTGCATTAGTTGTTAGTTCAACGGTAAACCAAAACTCCAAGCAATGATACATTACTTGTAGAATATTAGTGGATACAATAACTAGTTAGCAGCCATGTATTTGTAATCCATGTTTCTACTACTCAAGGAAGCTCATTACAGTTGGTATAGATCAACAATGCACAAAAGCAGATCTTGTTTATAGTCCATGGCTCGTTCTGGATCCTGAATAAAAATACAATAAATACTTGAAATCAACTTAATAAAACACTAGTAATGTTCCATTTACCAACAAGTGTCATCCCCAACCAATTTCCCCACCTAGTACCTAACGATCTGAACCCAAAAGTAGATAGAATAAATTTGTAGCTTTTTATTGAATTTTCTTTTTTTCTATGACAAGGGGAAACCTGCCGTCGCTACCCTTTGGGTGTGTACAAGGTAAAACCCCCACTCCTATGCAACAGCTTGCAAACCACACGAGAGAGGTAACCCATACTAGGCAAGCTCAGTGTGACGAGCTTGACCCGAAGGCAAACCCCTTGCTTTCGCTGGCAAGGGGTTTCAAACTTGAGACCTCCAACATGGAAGTCCCAAGCCCAAACCACTGGGCCTCCCCGAAGGATGCTTTATATTGAAATTTGAAACATAAGAAAGCTGAAGCCGGGCCATTCCCAGCCAAGTTTTAATTGTTTAGTATCCACTCATAAATAAATTAACCATGTCAAGCTCACCCAAAATATCATTTTACCTATAATGGCACAGAAAGATATTATCCAATTCCACAACAATATATGCAGAAGATGGGATGGAGTTACACTGTCAGATCTATCAAGAAAAGGAATGTGCCGAAGCCAACGTACTCCAAAACTTTCTTTTTTCGAAAACTTGAGCTAAATACCCAAATAAATGTGATGGGAACAATCAAACAACCCACCCCCATCCTTGATAATAAATTAAAGCAGACAAAAGAAGATATCAAGTCAAGGGAATTAGTCGTCAAAAAATGAGAGGAGCTTTGAGATGCTGAAGAAATCAGTATCAGAATGTGAGAGAACGAACTTGGTTGTTTGGATTGACTTAAAAGTTGGTCAAACCTACTTTTAAATCTCTGAAAGTGTTTGGCAAATATAAAAATAACTTAAAATAAGTCAAAAAAATGGCTTAGGAAGTGTTTGGCAATGTCAAAAATAACTTAAAAAAAGTTTTTAAAATGACTTAAAATAAGTTAAAAACCAAATGCAGGCTTTTCCCAACTTTTTATTTTTTGACTTAAAAGTCATTTAAGTTTGACTTTTTATTTTTAGCTTAAAAAGTCAATCAAAACAGGCTCTAAAAGTTCGCTATGGCAACTTGGAGTGCATCATCATGAAACTGAAAATCTTTCAAATATCAAAAACTATAACATAACATGATATATCATAAAGAAAGCAAGGAGCGAAAGCCATGGCAAATGTTGCACATATGCTAAGAACTTTGAATATGAGATCATTATAGTTGAGTATAGAGAAATTAAAAAATGCAACTAGAAAGGTAGTCTTTTTTTTTTTTATAAAGGTAAAGTTGTATTCCTCAGCAATGAGGGTATGCTGGCAACCATCAAAAAGATTTACATTAGTGACCCATAAAAGACCAACTCAAGAAATTGCTACTGAACTTATAAAGAAGAGAAAAAATTTAAAATCAGTCCAGCATCCTCTATACCCTCCTTAGGGCTGGCAAGGGGATGGGGACGGGACGGGACAGGGGACGCCTTGGCCGGGATTCGGGGGGATAAAAATTCGTCCCACTATATATACGGAATGGGACGGGGTTTGGCGGGACGGGACGTGGGATTTTTATATGTTTATTTATTTGTATTGAAAATATATGTTATTGAATAACATTTTTAACTAATAAAAAATGCTTAAGTTTTCAAATTTGTATTTTAAAAGAATTTAACTTGAAATAGTGATGTAGTCTTTTGTTTTGATTTAATACAAAAAACAATTAGAAGTTACAAATATTAGTGGAGTTAGTATTTTAAAATTAAAATGCAAGACAATAGTTATATAAAAACAGACTTGAATAAAGCCTTCAAATTTATTCAATAAAATCTAATTGCAACTTAGAA
>NW_006238986.1:2115271-2117726 GCF_000226075.1 Solanum tuberosum | reverse complement strand
TTGGTCCCGGTCGACCCGGCCCGGTCCCGGCCCGGATGAACCGGCCGGTTCGCGGGATCCTCTAACAAATTTTTTTATTTTTTATTTTTTTTTTAAAATTCTATCCGTTGGGCAACGGCTAGTGGGCCCCCCCAACGGATATTTTGGCAGTTTTTTCCCCCAACCAACACCCCCTACCACCCTTACTTTTAATAATTTACTTTAAACCCTCAAGTTATTATAAATACACTTTAACCCACTTTTAATATTATAAATACCCCTCTATCCCTTATTATTTCTTACAAAATCATATATTCTTTCATCTATTTTTTATATTCTTTCAAGTCTCAATTTTAAGTCTCAAATCTCAATATTTTATTTCATTTAAGTCTCATATTATATCATAATACATATATTTCAATTCTAAGTTTTCATATTATATATCATAATATATATATCTAAGTTTTCATATTATATTTGCTATCAAATATTGGAGTTCCAAATTACAAGTTACAAGTTACAAGTTACAACAAACTACAAGCTTCAAGAATCGGTTATAACGTCTGCTATTAACGCAGACGTTTGGTACATTCGTTTTATAATATTTATATTTTATTTTTCGTCATTAATTTTTGTGTTATTATTATTTTTATATTATACTTTACATATAATTAAATATGAGTTCTAACAAAAAAGATACCGGTAAAGGAAAAGAGAAAGAACCAAGTGGCATTAGTAGATTATTTAATTTTACTAAAAAAAGTAGTAAGGAAACAAATAAGAGTAAATGTGGTGGTACTTCTAGAGTTAGAGTTAATACAAATGATTCTACTTATGTTGATGATACTTCTTATGATATTGATTCAAATGCTCAACTTGATCATGAACTTTTACAACAAATTTATGGTGATATTAATCCTTATCTTGATGAAAATTCAGGTGAAGAAGTAGAAGTTGGTTCGGGAGAAGATGAATTAGAAGATACACCTACTAGTCCGGTGACAGAAGTTCCAAATGAAACTACAAATTCAACGGAGCAAAATTCTGGACGCCCACCCCTTATACCTCCTACAAGGGAGAAGGTGAAGTATCAACGCCCTAAAACTTCTGTTGTGTGGCAATTTATGACTTTAGATAAGGAAAACTCTATTGTTATTTGTAATAAGTGTAGGCAACCTTTTAAACATAAACAAGGTGGAGGTCAAGGTGGGACGGGGGGCTTAAATAGACATTTGTTATCTTGTGTGCCGATTCAATATAAAGAAGCTAAATCATTAGCCGATAGAAAAAAAGGAATTCCAGTTAATGATTTTGATATTAATGTTAATGAATCGGTAGGGGCTTCTAACATGGTTCAAGGAACATTAGATCCTTCTAACCCCGGTGGTCCACTAACACAACGTAAATATAATAAGGAAAGAGATCGCTAAAATGGTTTCTGTTTGCCTTATAGTTTTCCTCCACATCCCGGTTTTATTGAATATATTCAACAAACTTATAATTCTACTTATAGAGGTTTTTCAAGAAGTACTGTTAAATATGATGTTTTTGTTTATTAAGGTAAACATTGTCAATATCTTCGTTGTATATTTTAGCATATTAGATTGTAAAGTGTCTATAACTTCGGACATAGGTCGTAGTGTTAATGGACGTGATTATTTAACTGTTACAACACATTGGATTGAGTCATAACTGGAATTTGCAAAAAAGAATCTTAAGTTATAAAGAATGTGTAGGGAAAAAAACTGGTGCATATTTAGCTTCAAATATTTTGAGTGTTCTAGATAATTACATGCTTATAGATAAAGTAATGTATGTCCCATTAGATAATGATACAAACGCTGCTAGTATGTTAAAAACTAGATTTATGTCCAATTGATGTTAATTCTTTTCATGTTAGATGTGTTGCACATGTATTAAATTTAGTTGTACAAGATGGTATTTCATTATTTAAAATGTGGTTGTATGAAAATTGAATATGCTGTTGCCTGAATTTTTTTATGCTCATAGAGCTGCTAGAATTAGAGAATTTAATGAGCGTTGTGTACTATGTGATTTGCCACCAAGACATATTAAAACAAGGTGGAATTCTTTTTACGAAATGTTTTCAGTTGCTTACGAATATAAAGGACCCATACAAATGGTGTTTAATGCTGACCCATTAGAGAGAATTTGTGAAGAAACTAATGAATTTTTAAGACTTTTTTATGATGCTACAACCATGTTTTAAACTAATGAATTTTTAAGACTTTTTTATGATGCTACAATCATGTTTTCTGGAATTTATTATCCTACTATTTCATAAGTATTAATAAATATTTGTGCTATTTCAATTCAATTTTCTAAATTTTTTTTTTTCCTATTCATCAAATTTTTTCTACTGCTACTTTACTTCATCCTAACTATAAATTACGAGGTGTGCAGGGATGAAACTTTTTATGATACTTTAGAAATTTTACCGGAAATAAATCCAACT
>NW_006238986.1:2109453-2114441 GCF_000226075.1 Solanum tuberosum | reverse complement strand
TGCGTAGATTAGTTACTCCACTAATATTTGTAAATTGTAACTTCTAATATTTTATTGTGTTTTGTATTAAATCAAAACAAAAGACTATATCACTATTACAAGTTAAATTCTTTTAAAATATTTAAAATACAAATTTGAAATTTGAAACTTGAAACTTGAAATTTGAAATTTGAAAACTTAAGCATTTTTCATTAGCTAAAAATGTTATTGAAAACTAAATAAACCAAAAATGCTATTCAATAACATATAATTTCAATACAAATAAATAAACATATAAAAAAATAAAAATCCCACGTCCCGTCCCACCAAACCTCGTCCCATCCCGTATATATAGTGGGACGGGATGGGACGAATTTTTATCCCCCCAATCCCGATCCCCCCCGAATCCCGGCCAAGGCGTCCCCTGTCCCGTCCCGTCCCCATCCCCTTGCCAGCCCTAATCCCGAAGTCCCCCAACCCGCGAGAATTGACGGGACCGGGTCCGGCGAGCCGGTTCTCGAACCGGTCGCTGGCCGGGGGGGCCGACCCGGTCCCCCTGCCAGCCCTAACCCTCCTCTTTATACCAAAAAAAGAAAGTCTTCATACAACGCCATTTGATCTTTTGCACTGATTCTGCAGTATTTTCCATACACCTCTTGTTTTTTTCTCTCCAAATAGTCCACCATATACAAGATATCATGCTCCACCATTTCTTCTGGCTCTTACTCCCCCCTCTTCTCACCCAGACTAGAAAGGTAGTCTTTCATCCACTCGAAGGAAAATTTAATATAAAAAAATCTGGTCTAGTTAATATTTTAAAAACTCTCTTTTGTTATTTCATGAGAAGTGTTCTTGCAACCGAGGGTAAGGTAAAAAGTGATGACTTTGAAACTGAACAATTTTTACCAAGTTAAATAAAGCTTAACCAGGAAATAATACACCAGCAAGAAGAAGGTTCAAACAAGTTTAATGACAGATAAATTTTATCTCAAGAGCGAGCTTTGTTTTCAAGTCATTTGGTTAGCATTTAGCTCTACCATGAGTTGCAGGAAAAGAAGAAAATTGCAGCATACTGGAGAACTTACAAATCAGATTTACGGCCCAATTGTTTTTGGGGTAAAATAATTTGCACTGAGTGAGAATCATTGGTATTTGGAATTGGGTGGCTCATAATAGCACAGCTCTTGCAACTTTTCCAACCTTTCTAACCTGCAATAATATGCTCTGGGTTTATTAATTAATCAAAACCACTTTAAAACAATTATGGCAGACATTCCAATAGTAGGTAGTTTGACATCTCCTAAGCAACATTGTCCATGACTGTGATTTACACGGAGAATGGCCTTTCCTTTTTTGACAAGACAAAAAATTTCATTCAACACCAAATTGGTGTAAGAATTATGCGCAAGATGTGTACGTGACTCTACTTGAGTTATCCGTTGTCTTCCACCAAGTTATATCAAAACCTTCCGTATCACATGGTATTTTCTCCTTGTACTAATAATGACCGAATTCAAAGTGAAATAAGACAAGCTGGCTCTATTATATTTAAGAAGTCATTAAAGTTATCAGCTAGAGCATTTATTACCTTGTTGGTCAAGTAAGAAGGATCACATACAACTTTCTTGCACTTAGCTGTCTCTCCTTCTGAAGTGACACCACAGACCTTTCCTTCTTCATCAAACTCTACCTGGAATTTGAGACATTGTTTTGAGGACATAACATGAAATTAAAGATACCTTTTACACTCGGCCAAAACAAGAAATATAAACTTTACCTTGCATTCAGGTTTGTTCAGCATATAGGTCCCACCATACACAGCACTAAGTCGAGCAAATGCCTAAGTTAAGAAAAATGCATACCAAATCGAAATGATTCAATCTAAAAAAGAAAAGCTATTAAGTTCAAGAACCTTTTAAGATGATGGAGGATGACATAATAACAAAAGCAGAATATACCTGGGGAAGCTCTCCTAATCCATATAAAGGGTAGATATATGGTGATCCTCCTTGAAAACGTGCAAGAGACTCAGCATACAGCTATCACATTACATGAAACAAAAGTTAGAGATAAGCACATGGAACTTTAAACACCACTAGCTGGAGAATTTAATTTGGTTCACCTTCATCCTCTTCACTGTATCCAGTGCAGGTTTGTCTAAGTAACGGTCATCTCTGTGTAATGCCAATGCATGACCAATGAAGTCCACAGTGTTGTCATCAAGACCATATTTTCTGATAAAAAGAAGAATCATCATAAGCCCCAGTTTCTATAAATAGATAACAATTTATTATTATAGGCAATGCTGACCAACACATTTTGATGCCAACTTCTACCAACTGACAATTTCCAAACATAAAAAATCATTAAGAAATCACATAGAAAGTTCAAATATTAGAACTTCAACAATTTCTTATCTTCTAACCATCAGATACCCTAACCACTATAGACTTCAACAATGTCTTATCTTCTAACCATCAGATACCCTCACCACTATAGAAGCATGATAAGAAAAATGAACCTCGAAAACTCAACCACAAAAACTAGCTCATGATGTAAGGATTGATAAAACTATATTAAAGAAACAACAGCCAATTCCCTCAACTAATGTGGATCACACACTAAGAAAGCACAAGACAAACCACATATTTCATAGGCACTTTCCATTGATTTACTCAGTAGTTTCTCTTTTTCTATTTTTGATACCAAATTTTACTTGCTTGTTTCTTCTAACATAACTCTTAATAACAGGTAAAAAAAACAAAATCTAAGAGAATTTAACAACGATTATCTCTGATATGAAAAGCCTCAACTAACATATGAAAAGAAATAAGAGGAATAGAAAGTTCAAGTCAGGAGCATACGTGATAAGCTCTCTTGCTGTCACTGTTGTTAGATCCAGCCCCTCATGTGTCTTTGGATCACTCTCCTTATAATCCTGAACATAGATGATGAACTTCCGAGCACGGCGTTTCTCAAAAATGCCCATTAAAGGAGATTTAAGTGCCTCCATATCAGTGGCAGGCACCTTGTGGACCTATTTTATCAAGTAAATGAGAACTTTAGGTTAGAGCAAAGAATAATCTTGAAACTAAAAGCTGACACCTTGCAACAGCACCAAAAGAGAGAAGTGTACCTTTCCTTTATTATACACAAAGCTGCCATCAACAACTTTGAAGTATAAATATTTTGTGACATCGGTGTGGATTAGAACTCGTACAAGTGCATCATTAGCCATAATGAACTGCTCCAGCCAATAAGTTAGAACACCACCAGTACATTATCAAAGGATTTCCATCAAGCAGATTGTCAAAAAAAGGAAAAAGGAAAACCTTAGGTATCATGTCAACATTATAATCTCTGCTAGAACCCAATTGAGTTGGAGGCTTGTCACTTCCCCTGAACCTCTTCCAGAGCTGGAAAGCAGAAAACTCAATCAGACAGATGTCAGAAACAGAATGTAACAATTGTTAACTATTAGAGGAACCCTACCTGGACAAGATTGAGAGATGTCGATTCTCCTCCATAGTAGTCATTCCTGTCCATGTGCAGGACCTATAGTATGTGAAGCATATCTCTTAGTAAAAAAACAAATAAAGACATCAAGAGAAAAAGATAAATAGCTTTCATAGAGTTTATCCCCCATTATTTCTATATATTGACATCCACGCATACAAATTATTTGGAATTTTGGACTAAAATTATCCGTTATGTAAGGGAGTTGTTCATTTTGGTCCTTCAAATATAATCTGAGCATTTTTAATCTCTTAAATTTGCTCAAGTGGAGCAGTTTTGGTCTCCCTAACATGACAATGTTAAAAACTAACAACAAGAACAAACTTTTGTCTCTTTCTCGATTGATGCACATTTTATTTCTTCATTCTTATGATTAATATAGTAGTAGCTATTTATATCAGAAGACAATCTTTAGACTGCAACAATCTGTCCCACTCAAAAATACTAACCATTTTTCCTTAAAGGGCAGTAAAATGGCCTAAGGTGTGACACCGATAACACAACCTTAGAAAAGGAGAATGAGTTTGTCTAATGGGTTTTATATTTTACAAGTCACGTCGGTGTTGCATGGGTTTAAACCCATTACTTTTAAACAGGTTCTGTTAAGCAGATCAAAAAGTCACTTTAGCAAAGTTAAAAATGTTCAGAACCAAAATGAACCTACTCCCATAGATAAGTGACAATTTCAGCCCAAAACTCAAATTAGGCTTAGCCCAAAAATTTACATCACAGAGCTAGAGCTACATACAACTGAGTAGGCTCAGCAACCCAAAAAAGAAAACCTATTGTCCTATCTCACCTTACAAGGATCCTAAGATGTCTACAGTTGCTACAAGGTTAACTTTATATTCTAAACTACACCAATAACAAAAAGTGATAATGCAGTTCATTTTAATCCTATGCAAAGGATTACTGATACTTTCATAACATCTTGAATTTCTCTCCTTCTAAATGGTCCACCATATCACTGCTGGGACAATTCTCCATCTGTCAGGTAGATATCAACACTTTATAGACAACTACTTTAAACAACTAGAAAATTGTGTAGTATATACATTGATGATATATTATTATACTCTAAAACACAAGATACTCAGGTATAAGCCTAAGTAAAAAGAAAGCAGATATAATGAAAAAGCAAATAGAATTCTTAGGAATACAAATAGATAAAAACGGAATAAAGATGCAAACACATATAGTACAAAAAATAATTAACTCAAATGAACAACTAGATACGAAAAAGAAATTACAATCATTTCTAGGACTAGTAAACCAAGTAAGAGAATACATACCAAAATTAGCAGAGAATTTAAAACCATTACAACAAAAATTAAAGAATGACATAGAATACCAGTTTGATAAAAAAGACCAAACACAAATAAAAAAATAAAACTATTATGTAAGAACCTACCTAAACTGTATTTTCCAGACGAAAACAAAAAATTTACTTATATAGTAGAATCAGATGCCAGTGAAAAAAGTTATGGAGGAGT
>NW_006238986.1:2108251-2108366 GCF_000226075.1 Solanum tuberosum | reverse complement strand
AAAACAAAAGTTAACAAACAATTATTTGAACGGAAATGCTATATGGGTTACTACTCCAGAGATCAGTTAATGATATATTCAAATTCGAGAGAACTAAGAAGAACAGATATGGATG
>NW_006238986.1:2107391-2108196 GCF_000226075.1 Solanum tuberosum | reverse complement strand
GGTAAGTGTGGTAGGTATGCATTATTAAAGTAGTATGGACAAGTGTAAAGTGGTAAGTGTGGTAGGTATGCATTATTAAAGTAGTATGGACAAGTGTAAAGTGGTAAGTGTGGTAGGTATGCATTATTAAAGTAGTATGGACAAGTGTAAAGTGGTAAGTGTGGTAGGTATGCATTATTAAAGTAGTATGGACAAGTGTAAAGTGGTAAGTGTGGTAGGTATGCATTATTAAAGTAGTATGGACAAGTGTAAAGTGGTAAGTGTGGTAGGTATGCATTATTAAAGTAGTATGGACAAGTGTAAAGTGGTAAGTGTGGTAGGTATGCATTATTAAAGTAGTATGGACAAGTGTAAAGTGGTAAGTGTGGTAGGTATGCATTATTAAAGTAGTATGGACAAGTGTAAAGTGGTAAGTGTGGTAGGTATGCATTATTAAAGTAGTATGGACAAGTGTAAAGTGGTAAGTGTGGTAGGTATGCATTATTAAAGTAGTATGGACAAGTGTAAAGTGGTAAGTGTGGTAGGTATGCATTATTAAAGTAGTATGGACAAGTGTAAAGTGAGGTAGGTGGTGTGCATTATTAATAGGACAAGTGTAAAAGTAAGTAAGATAGTACATGCATTATTGTGCATTACTATAGAGATAGGATAGAATTCGTAAATGCAGTAGATAGGAGTAAGTAGACAAGTGTAAAGTGGGTAAGTGTGGTAGGTATGCATTATTAAAGTAGTATGGACAAGTGTAAAGTGAGGTAGGTGGTGTGCATTATTAATAGGACAAGTGTAAAAGTAAGTAAGATAGTAC
>NW_006238986.1:2078780-2104534 GCF_000226075.1 Solanum tuberosum | reverse complement strand
TTTTTTGTTTTCATCCGGAAAATATAGTTTAGGTAGGTTCTTACATAATAGTTTTATTTTTTTATTTGTGTTTGGTCTGTTTTATCAAACTGGTATTCTATGTCATTCTTTAATTTTTGTTGTAATGGTTTTAAATTCTCTGCTAATTTTGGTATGTATTCTCTTACTTGGTTTACTAGTCCTAGAAATGATTGTAATTTCTTTTTCGTATCTAGTTGTTCATTTGAGTTAATTATTTTTTGTACTATATGTGTTTGCATCTTTATTCCTTTTTATCTATTTGTATTCCTAAGAATTCTATTTACTTTTTCATTATATCTGCTTTCTTTTTACTTAGGCTTATACCTGAGTATTCTATGATATGTATAAATTTTTCTAATAACCTTATATGTTCATCTTGTGTTTTAGAATATAATAGTGCTACTACTCACCTCATAGTTCCAGCTTACTAGAGCCTGACCTGCAATTTTAGGCATAGTCCACCTTATGCCTCTGAAACTAGTAAACAATTTCCATAGTTGGCTAACCACTTTACAGTGTAAAAATAGATGGTTGATTGTCTCTGCCTTTTGCTAACAAAAAAAAGCATCTTGGACACATTTGTATGCCCCTCTTCACGAGGTTTTCTTGAGTTAGAGCAACCTCTTTCACTACCAGCCAAGTGAAGACTACCACTTCGTAGGGAATTTTCACTTTCCATATAAGCTTCAAGGGTAAGAAACTGATTTGAGACCCCATCTGATTCAAACTCTTATAAGTAGAGCCGACTCTTTTCTTCTTCAAATTTCTTCTTCCTCTGTATCTTTCTCCTTCTTCTTCTTCAGACTTCAGAATTACTTCTACCTCTATTTTGTCTTCATTGAAGTTCTAGAATTTTGGTATGTACTATCTATTTCAGTTTTCAAATTGAAATATTTGTGAATTAGTTATTGCTATTGAGATTTTGATTATTTATATATACAATTAATTTTGGTATTAAATGGCGCTGCACTTCAGAAAGGCAAGCGCCTTGCCACTCACCTTGCCTTATGGAGAGGCAGACCCTTGTCGCCTTTTGCCGTCCAAAACTGATGTATAGATATTGATATTTACCCGCCTCTACAGGAGGTGGGTGGGGATCAAGAGAAGGAAGGCCGTCCAAAACTGATGTATAGATATTGATATTTACCCGCCTCTACGGGAGGTGGGTGGGGATCAAGAGAAGGAAGGCCGGGCATGGCTCTTTCAATTCGGCAAAATGGATGGCATGTAGCAATTTCGGTCAGATTAAGAACTTAAATCAAAATACTTAATAGCATGGCAATACATTCATACAAAACTTCTACCCTGAGCACACACAATCGAAATCAATGAGTGGACTTGAAATCATAGATCCATTTTGTGATCCACACGACTCAAACAAGAATCCTATATATTACCCACCCAGTGTTGTTTTGATTGAATTTCAAAGATTTTTAATCCCTTAACTTTCTTAAAGTGGAGCACTTTTGGTCTCCCTAACATAACAATGATAAATCAAACAGCAAGAACAAACTTTTTAACAGATTTCAACTAACAATGCTATCTCTTTCTCGATTGATGCACATTTTATTTCTTCTTGCCTTCTTCATTTCTTACGATTAATATAGTAGTAGCTATTTATATAAGAAGACAATACTTCAGAACACAACAATATGTCCCACTCGAAAATAGTAATCATCTTTCCTTGAAGGGCAATAAAATGGCCTAAGGTGCGACAACACAACCTCAGAAAATGAGAATGAGTTTGTCTGATGGGTTTTATATTTTACAAGTCACATGGGTTTAAAACCGTTACTTTTAAACGAGTTCTGTTAAGGAGATCAAAAATCACTTAAGCAAGGTTAAGGATTAAAAGTGCTCAGGTTATTTTTGAAAGACGAAAAATGAACCTACTCCCCTAGGGATAATTTTAGCCCAAAACTCAAATTATTTGGTCTGTTGTTTTATTACTTGTACCTCACACACAAACTATTAAGACAAATTCCAAACATTTCCCAAAAGCAGCAAGTTTTGATAGAAGTTTTAACTTGCATAGACTTAGGGTTTAGTTGATGGGTTTCAAGTAAGAACATGTTAAACTCATTGAAAAGGGGATTCAACTTATAACAGGTGCTGAAGCAAACTACTGGATCAATTAACAAATTAACACAAAATCGCACCAGATAAACAGTAACGAAAGCAAGTAACCGATCTCGAAGTAATCAAAAGTCATATCTAAAGCTAACTCAAGGAAAAATAGTTAAAGTGAAGAGAAAAACCTTAAGACCATCAACAGAGAGAAGACCACTGAGGATACATTCCTTGAGACCAGTACCAAGCACAATAACATCATACTCTTCATCCATCTTTTTCTTACATGGAAAATTCGATCTATGTTCTTACACATATCAGCGCCAAAGAGAGGAGTAGAGTTATAAAATGGTAGGAGATGAAAACAAGTATTGCTTTGATGATGATTGATGATGAAACGCCAGCAAAATTATGTCAACCTCTTTGATTTATTTAGTCAAAAAAAAATGTTGAAATGTCTTAATATAGTGTGTGTATTGCAATGTTGAAAGTGTGAAATTTGTGTACAGCTTGTGCTTACTATGGATGAGGTATACCAACTCATACTTGTACGAGTGTATATTTATATTAATTTTAATGTGATATATGGGACCTATGTCAATTCAACTTTTCCTCAATCATTTTTTTTCTCTTTCCTCACTTTACTCTTTCATGTTTTGTTTCATTTTCTATCATTTTGGTAGTCTCTATTTTGAAATCAATTTTATTACTACCTCATTTTCATTTTTGCTTACCAAAAAAATATTTTTTTCTTTTCTCTTATATATTTTATCAAATAAAAAATATATCTTGTTTTTTAATCTTATTTTATCACTAAATAAATGCATACGATATTAATATTCAAACTTAATATTTTAAAACATAACTAATAAGACTAATTTAATAAAATAAACCTCTAATAAAATGCAAGTGAATTTATATATAAAATAAATAGTGGAGCACATATTATTAAATTATATATTATTGGCATAGAAAATATGAGTGTTACGATGATTATTATTATTATTATTATTATTATTATTATTATTATTATTATTATTATTATTATTATTATTATTATTATTATTATTATTATTATTATTATTATTATTATTATTATTATTATTATTATTATTATTATTATTATTATTATTATTATTATTATTATTATTATTATTATTATTATTATTATTATTATTATTATTATTATTATTATTATTATTATTATTATTATTATTATTATTATTATTATTATTATTATTATTATTATTATTATTATTATTATTATTATTATTATTATTATTATTATTATTATTATTATTATTATTATTATTATTATTATTATTATTATTATTATTATTATTATTATTATTATTATTATTATTATTATTATTATTATTATTATTATTATTATTATTATTATTATTATTATTATTATTATTATTATTATTATTATTATTATTATTATTATTATTATTATTATTATTATTATTATTATTGGGTATTTGGCTATAAATTCTAAATATATATTTTTAGTTGCAATTTATGGAGTTGGCATTAAAGTAGAAGTTGTGTTGGTTATATATTTTGTAATGAATATTTAAAATGATGTTCTTTTTTTAATGTACTTAGATACAATTTTAAAAGTGAACAATGAGTTTAAAAATAGATTATTAGATGTTCAAGTTTTTTAATATAACTTCAAATATAATAAAAGAATTATATTTCAAATTTTGATGGCCAAACATCTATTTTAAAAATAAATTGAAATATTATTACGAAAAAAATGAATATTTTTGATGTTGGAATGGATCCTAAAACTAGAAGTTGAAAAATATATGAGACATAAGTATGATTTTTTTTAAAGTACGATAAATGAAAAAATAATAGAAAAAGAAACAAAAAGGATTTTAATAGACAATTTTCAAATAATAATAATAATAATAATAATAACACTCATATTTTCTATGCCAATAATATATAATTTAATAATATGTGTTCCACTATTTATTTTATATATAAATTCACTTGCATTTTATTAGAGGTTTATTTTATTAAATTAGTCTTATTAGTTATGTTTTAAAATATTAAGTTTGAATATTAATATCTTATGCCATTTATTTAGTGATAAAATATATTAAAAAATAATATATATTTTTTATTTGATAAAATATATAAAAGAAAAGAAAAAATTATTTTTATGGTAAGCAAAAATGAAAATGAGGTAGTAATAAAATTGGTTTCAAAATAGATACTACCAAAAAGGCAGAAAATGAAACAAAACATGAAAAAGAAAAGTGAGGAAAGAGAAAAAAATGGTTGAGGAAAAGCTGAATTGACATTGTAGGTCTCATATATCACATTAAAATTAATATAAAGATACCCTCATACAAGTATGAGTTGGTATACTTCATCCATAGTAAAAAATTTCGCCATTCATTGTCTCGTGTACATGGCCTATAAAAAGGTTTATTACTTTATTTGAAGGGATAATCAAGAAGTGATATATAGATATAGTACATTCTCTCTTTCTTGTTCTTCCTTTTAGTTTTATTACCTTATTTATTTTATAACACATTATCACCAGGAGACTCTGTTAACTTGAGCTATTCTAAATAGGTAAAAAGGGTAAGGATTTTATTTTTCTAAAAATGTCTAATATTTCTAAACTTGAATATGTTACCTTGGATATATCGGGTAAAGGATACTGGTCATGGATACTAGACGTTGAAATCCACTTGGATGCGGTGGGTTTGGGAGACACCATCAAAGGTAATAATCAGGCATCTAATCATTATTATCCATCTTATGTAGGGATTCAACATTATCTTCAAAGATAAAGTTTGCTTCTGGATTATTATCACCTTTTTTTCAAGGATGCTTGATAGAGTTGAATGAGACGCTTAGATGATCGACAGGTACGTGACCAGTGCCCCATTCTTCCACAAGCGTATCATGATTGGTTCAATCTGAGATTACTAGACTTTAAAAGTATAACTGAATATAATTCTTCCATGTATAGAATTATATCACAGTTAAATTTATGCGGAGAAGATGTCACTACATGCTAAGCTTGAGAAAACATACTCCACATTTCCTCCCGCGAATATGCTCCTACAGCAATATCGAGAAATGGATTTTAAAAAAATATTCGGAATTACTTTCACATATTCTTATTGCTGAACAACATAACAACTTATTGATGAAAAATCATGAAAGTAGACATGTTGGTTCTATGCCACTCCCTGAAGTGAATTAGGCAAATTATCACCAGCGAGAAAGAGGTTGTGGCTCCGATCATGGTCGTAAAATAAATTATAATCATGATGGTTGTCTTGCACCAAAAAATGACCAACAGTATAAATGGAAGGATGAAAAACAAGAAGTGATGCAAAAGAAAATTTTAGAAAGTGTATGTCATAGATGTGGAGGAATGGGGCATTGGTCACGTACCTGACGATCATCTAAGTGTCTTGTTCATCTCTATCAGGCATCCTTGAAAAAGGGTAATAATAATTCAGAAGCAAACTTTATCTCTGAAGATAATGTTGAGCCCATACATAAGATGGATAATAATGTAGAAATAAATTTCATTTTGAAAATAATGTTGAGCCTATGCATCTGGATGTAGCTTATTTCTTGAAGGAAAAACGATTAGTGAAGAGATTGCGATAATCTAGATAGTTTCATTTTCTGTTTGTTTGTACTAGTTGGTATGTTTATGTTTTTCTAATCCCTGTAAATAAATAATATTTGTATAAATAGCCCTATTAAATAGTAATATTTTACTTTGTTTATATCTTTTTTGAAGAAAATATGGATATGCCCCAAATTTCGTTTGGATCAATAGTCAATCATGAGAATATTTGTGTAGCTAACAGTGGAACAACACATGCCATATTTAAAGATGAGAAATACTTTTCTTACTTGGTTAGAAGAAAATCAAATGTTACTACAATTTCTGGTAATTTAAAATTGATGGAAGGCTCCGAAAGAGCTACTATATTTCTGCCTAAGGGGACAAAACTTGTTATAGAAGATGTGTTGTTCTCTTCTAAATCCTCAAGAAACTTGGTAAGTTTCAAAGATATCCATCGAAATGAATATCATATTGAAACACTAAATGAAATGAATATTGAATACCTTGGTATAACAAAAAATGTCTCAGGCCAGAATGTGTTTTTGAGAAATTACCAACATTATCTTTTGACTTATATTATGCAGAAATTAGTACAATCGAAGCACATTAGATCGTAAACCAGAAGTTTACTAATTTAAATGTGTTTGTGCTATGGCATGACAAAATAGGTCATCTTGGATCAATAATGATGAGACGAATTCTTGAAAATTCAACTGAACAACCATTAAAGAACCTGAAGATTCTTATAAATGATGAATTTTCATGTGCTACTTGTTATCAAGGTAAGTTAATTGTCAGACCATCATCATTGAAAATTGACATCAAATCCCCTAGTTTTTTTAGAACATATACATGGGGATATATGTGGACCTATTCACCCACCTTGTGTATTGTTTAGATATTTCATAGTCCTCATAGACGTATCTCCAAGATGGTCTCATGTGTGCCTTTTATCATCTCACAACCTGAAATTTGCGAAGTTATTCGCACAAATAATAAGATTAAGGGAGAAATTCCCAGATTATCATATTAAGGTCATTCGCCTTGATAATGCTGGAGAATTTACATCCCAAGCTTTTGATGATTATTGCTTATCAATTGGGATAAGAATTGAACATCATGTTGCTCATGTTCATACTCAAAATGGCCTTGCAAAGTCATTTATTAAGCGCTTACAATTCATAACAAGACCACTACTTATGAAAATGAAATTGCCCACTACCGTATGGGGTCATGCTATGTTACATGTAGAAGCACTCGTTCGTCTTAGACCGAATAATTATAATAAATACTCTCTGTCACAATTAGTATTTGATCATGAGCCAAATATAGCTCATCTACGAATCTTTGATTGTGTTATATACGTGTCCATAGCACCACCAGAACGTACTAAGATGGGCCTTCAACAAACGTTAGGCATATACGTTGGGTTTGACTCACCCTCCATAATTTGCTACCTTGAACCATTGACAGGAGATTTATTCATTACTTGATTTGCATATTATCAGTTTGATGAAATAAATTTTCCGCAATTATGGGGGGATGAATTTAAAAGAGAAATTGCATAGGAAATTTCATCATTATCTCATTTTGACCCACATTCCCCTATGTGTGAAAAAGAGGTCCAGAAGATCATTCATTTGCAAAACATAGCAAATCAAATGCCAGACGTATTCTGATTTGAAAAGGATAACAAAGTCACATATTCTTGCAGTGAATGTGCCTATCCGGATTGACGTCCTGAAAGGACCATCTACAAGTGTCATGACTTATGAATCCCAAACACGCCTGAAGCGTGGTAGACCATTGGGTTCAAAAGACAAAATCCTAGAAAAAGAAGCGCAAAAAATAATAAAAATGACATTATAAAAGGGTCTCATGAAGAAATTCAATATCTTATTAATCCTGATATTCCTGAAGTGATCAGTAAATTTGAGACTCAAGTGAATGAAGAACTAAGTTCTTCAGGTGATGGGATAAATTTAGATCGATCAAAAATTATAATGGATAATGTTTTCACATATAATGTTGCACTTAATCTTATGCAAGACAGTGAAGATCTTGAGCCTAAATCTATCAAGGAATGTCGAGGATGATGTGATTGGCCAAAATGGCAAGAGGTAATTCAATCAGAATTAGACTCACTTGCTAAACGTGAGGTTTTTGGACCTGTAGCCCAAACCCCAAATGGTGTAAAATCGGTTCGGTATAAATGGGTTTCCGTATGAAAGAAAAATGAGAGAAATAAAATTATAAGGTACAAGGCACACCTTGTTGCACAAGGATTCTCTTAAAGACCCGACATCGACTATGGAGAAACATATTCATCCGTTATGGATGCAATAACTTTTCGATACCTCATCGATTTAGTTGTACATGAAAATATTAAAATACATCTAATGGATGTGGTTACAACTTATCTTAATGGTTCACTTAATAATGAAATTTATATGAAAATTCCTAAAGGACTTCAAATGCTTGAAGCATATAGTTCAAAATCTCGAGAAATGTTCCCAATCAGATTACAATGGTCTTTGTATGGTCTGAAGTAATCAGGATGTATGTGGTATAATCGACTTAATGAGTACTTGAAAAATAAAGAATATATAAATAATGTCATTTGTCCTTGTATTTTTATTAAGAAAACGACATCAAAATTCGTTATACTTGCCATTTATGTTGATGACATAAATCTCATTGGAACCCTTGAAGAGGTTCAAAAGGCAATTGAACATCTAAAGAAAGAATTTGAGATGAAAAACCTTGAAAAGATAAAACTTTGTTTTGGTCTACAAATTGAATATTTAGCATACGGGGTCTTCATCCATCAATCTGCCTATACTGAGAAAATTTCGAAATGATTTTACATGGACAAAGCACATTCATTAAATACTCAAATGGTTGTTCGATCACTTGAAGTGAGTAAAGATCCATTTCGACCTCAAGAAGAGAATGAGGGACCTCGTGGTCTTAAAGTACCATATCTTAGTGCAATTGGTACACTTAGGTATTTTTTTAATCCTATGAGACCTGACAGAGCTTTTTTTGTTAATTTGTTAGCAAGATATAGTTCTTCCCCTACACGAAGA
Organism: Solanum tuberosum; assembly: GCF_000226075.1. Classification (NCBI taxonomy): domain Eukaryota; kingdom Viridiplantae; phylum Streptophyta; class Magnoliopsida; order Solanales; family Solanaceae; genus Solanum; species Solanum tuberosum. The sequence goes on along the minus strand of NW_006238986.1, from coordinate 2,095,735 downwards.
CATTGAAATGGAGTTAAATATATATTGTGATATCTAAATGGGACCAGTGATATGGGTATGTTTTATACTAACAAAGATAGTTGCAGATCTTGTTAGTCATGCACATGCAAGTTATTTATCTGACCCACATAAAGCTCGATGTCTAACAGGCTATCTATTCACATACGGAGGTACTGATATATCATGGCGATCTACGAAGTATCCCATTTTTGCTACTTCTTCAAATCATGTTGAGATAATAGTTAATTCATGAAGTAAGTAAAGAATGTGTATGGTTGAGATCAATGATGCATTTCATCAAAGAAAGATGTGGTTTGAAGTGCGATGCCAAGGTATCCACAGTGCTCTTTGAAGAAAATGTTGCATGCAAAGCTCAATTAAGAGGAGGCTTCATAAAAGGAGATAGAACGAAACACATTTCACCAAAATTATTCTTCACACATGATCTCCTGAAGTGATATTGATGTACAACAAATTTGTTCAAGTGATAATCCAGCAACTTGATTCACCAAATTTTTACCGGTCTCAACTCTTTGAGAAGATGGTACACAAAATTGGAATGCAAAAACTTAACAATATAAATCGTGGTCTTCATCAGGGGGAGTAAAATACACGATGTACTCTTTTTTCCTTAGTCTAGCTTTCGTCCTATTGAATTTTCCTAGCAAGGTTTTTAATGAGGCAACAAGAAAATGCGTATTTAAAAATATATATACTATGTTTCCTTCGCTAAAGTTTCTTTAGTTAGATTTTATTAAGGCATGGACATCCAAGGGGGAGTGTTGTGAACATGTGGATGTCTTAATATAGTATGCGGATAGTGTGTGTATTACAATGTTGAAAGTGTGAAATTTGTGCACAACCTGTGCAAAGTAATGGATGGCTTGTGTATGATATTCATTGTCTCGTGTACATGGCGTATAAAAAGGCTTATTGTTTCATTTGAAAGGATAACCAAGAAGTAATAGATATAGTACATTCTCTCGCTATTGTTCTTCCTTTTAGTTTTATTACGTTATTTATTTTATAACAGAAAGTGATTTTTATAATTTATTTATTTATATAGAATTATTATTATTATTATTATTATTGTTATTATTGTTATTATTGTTATTATTGTTATTATTGTTATTATTGTTATTATTGTTATTATTGTTATTATTGTTATTATTGTTATTATTGTTATTATTGTTATTATTGTTATTATTGTTATTATTGTTATTATTGTTATTATTGTTATTATTGTTATTATTGTTATTATTATTATGTAATTGCTGATGATCATAATTTCTAGGTTGTGATTTTCACTTTTATGATATAGTTATATTCGCATTTCCTCTATCTCTTTATTGATGTTCTACAACCCTATATCTTTCATGTTTATGACATTCATTGAGTTACTAAATGTATTTTTATAGATAGAGATCTTGAAATTGTGTCAATTCTTGAAGAGTACAGTTGGGATACACTTGAAATATATGATGGAAAACTTTCTTTTGTTCTCTACATTTCTTGTCTACTTTTTGTTTCAAATTGTTACTTGTTAACACAAATATGAAAGGAAGAAGATGTACGTTATGCAGAGGCAAATGCTACGATACACAATTATATTGTTGTGTTCTATTATTCACACATGCTGGTATACAAGTAGCCCTATATTAATAGATACAAGCTAAGGTAGACATATAATTACATAAGGAGACTTATTGCCTAGTCATTATTTATAGAATTCTTGTTAGACTGGGCTCAACTGGATGTCTCTCAATATTACTTTTAGCTTAGTTTTGCAACACTTTGTCGACACGAAACTTTAATCGATTCCAATATTATTTGCAAGCGGTGTTTCACTTTCACGCCCCAAATAAGAAGAGGCGCGACTAGCACCCAAAGCCCCAAAAGGTTAAGTGAACCGAAATTGAGGATATTTCTAATAAACATGTTGGATGTCCTGAGGCCCAAGAGGTCTCTAAGTATAGCAATCAGAAAACACTAACAACACAACAATAAGTAAACAACTCAAGGCCGATAAGGCCAAATTCAGAAAATATTCAACAAATTAGAAAGTCGATAAAGTCGAACTCGGAGATAGTAAATATAAAAGCAAGATCAACAAGCAGAATATCATAGTAAACCGCTAATAACAAGCCCAACAAGGTCATACTTAATACAAGTATATACCACACGTCTACAAGCCTTTACAATAAATGAAATAACGTATAGTCGGGACAAGGCCTCGACCTACGTGTCAACTGTACATATTTATAATTTGACTCAAAATATTTGTCTCAACGCATTAAAAAAGAATGGATTTTACCAATCAAAAGCTTAAAATAGCAGCCTCCTACTGAAGACGTGAATTCGGACCTCTATTTGAACCTACAACACGAAATGCAACGGCTTCACACAATGAAGGCATCTGTATGAATAAAATATACATGGTACGCAAGACATGAAAATTATCATATATATTATTGAGCTAAAAGATAAGAATAGAGTCAGTGTCACATTGGCCTAATAACCTAAAATTTAACTCGGTGGTGTAAATGTATAACATCGCACAATTGATAATAGAATCAGTGGTGTATATATGTAATGTCGCTCAATCGACAATATATTTGGTGGTACATGCATATATATGTTGTATAAGGTCATCTCATGCCTGCTAATAGCGGAATGATGTATACATCCCTACTTTTTATATATATAAATTAAATATTGTGACTCGAAAGTTCTCTATATATGAGTAACACTTGTTTAACTCATATTGTACTTATAGACTCAATGAAGATCATGAATAGGGTTATAAATTCTCGATATGACGTTTGATAAGTTATTTAAGAGATCAATAAAATAATAACTCAAAAATATTTTGATACATACTCTTTATGAATATAATTTTCTCAAAACTCGACTAAAATTATGAAAATTTGACAACCAAGATTTATTCTAACTTGCATCAAGGATCGATGAGGTATTGATGTGTCGACTTTAGACGGAAATTTAATGTTTTTAATAATGAATTAATGTTAGTTCTTAAACAACTATAGTGTGTTTTAATAGTTTTCTACTTTGTAAGATAGAAAATCAGTCAAAGCGGGAAAGAAAGTAAAATGAAACTAAGTGTTGATAAAAGAGAGCCCTGACGATAGGATAGATGAACCTTCACACCCATAGCGGGCCGTCAAGCCGAACGTTAGAAGCTAACAAAAGCTATGTCAAAATAGGAGTTTTGACGGTCCATCTAACAGACAATCACACCAGCGATGGATCGTCAGGCAAATTGTCAATAAGAGGTTTTCAATTCAAGTTCTGATGAGGCACGACAACACCAATAACGGATTGTCACACTGTAACAACTTCAGCTAACTTTCCAATAGAAGTTAGTAGTGGAAGGAGTATTAGTTAATATAGGAGATGCGGAAGGAGTGAATTGCAAATAATAAAGTGCCTGGATTAAAAGTAGCTAAATGAAGTTCAACGTCTGAGATTAGTCGAGAGGTTATCATATACACGTTGAGGGAAAGAGTGGAGACGTGAAAAGAAACTGGTATACTATAATTCTCAACTTCTTCCTTGCCTCTTCTCTCTTCTTTTCAACAATGTTCTAAACCTGTCTTCTTCTTATTTCATTTCAGATTGAGATCAAAGATCTTCATCTATGCTATCTTTATTTAGTTCTGTTTCAATTCTATAATTTAGCTCAATTTATTCTTAGATTGTTAGTTTCAATTTCAGATAATCGAAAACTGTTCCACAATTATTGACTGTGTTCTAGTTTAGTTATTGTTCTATTGAATTTCGAGTTAAATTCATAACAATTGGTATTAGAGCCACTGCTTCCACAACTGTTGTTGGTCACTTATGGCTGAAGGCACTCGAATGCGAAGTACGGATGAGAAGTTAGCCCAACATGATGAACTGTTGCTTGAACTCCGGAATGGACAACATACTTTGATGGCCACTCAGCATGGAATCCAGGGTACCTTAGAGCTCCTACTAGAGCGTATTAATGTCATGGAGCGTGGTCAGGCGAGAAGTGATATGATTCTTCCTCTTCCTGTTCAGGATGCTCGACCGGCTCGACCCGGATGAGAAGTTAGCCCAACATGATGAACTGTTGCTTGAACTCCGGAATGGACAACATACTTTGATGGCCACTCAGCATGGAATCCAGGGTACCTTAGAGCTCCTACTAGAGCGTATTAATGTCATGGAGCGTGGTCAGGCGAGAAGTGATATGATTCTTCCTCTTCCTGTTCAGGATGCTCGACCGGCTCGACCCAATTAGACGCATGTTCCTACCCCTAAATGGGAGCTTCCTAGCTTCGAAGGCTTGAATACTAAGGTATGGGTTCGTAAGTGTGAGCGTTACTTCAATCTCTATAGAATTGATGATGCCCAGAAAGTTGATGGTGCAACCCTTTACTTGAATGGGGATGCAGAGATCTGCTATAATTCCTTGGTATTGAGTAGAGGTCCAGTCACTTGGGACGAATTAAGGGAGGAAATTTGTGATAGGTTTGGAGATGTTCTGATGGAAAATGTGGTAGAAGAGTTTATCAAGCTCAGCCAAACTACGGGAGTTGAGGAATTTTTACGAAAATTTGAAGATCTAAAGGCTCAAATGATCATGCGAAACCCAAAACTAAATGAATCACACTTTTTGTCTAGCTTCATTGGAGGCCTTAAAGAGGAGATTAAGTTTGCTGTCAAAATGTTCAAACCTACTAGCCTGCACCTGCTACTCAGAAACCTGCACCCCTCAGACTCAGCTCTGAAGTGTATGAACATCGAAAGGCTAATCACCTTTGTTTTAGGTGTGGTGAAAGGTACAGCCCAGGTCATACCTGTAGAATAAAGCAAATACAATGTATTTCTAGTGATTTTGAAGAATTACCTCTGCACTTAGATGATCCGCAGGAGATGGACGTTGACGTGACTGCTGATCTTAATGCTGACATACCTGAGGCTCTATGTCTTAGTGCTCTGTCAAGAAATTATAATGGGGTCAATACCATTCTGGTTGCAGGTTGGGTAAAGAAGAGGGCCCTCTCCATTTTAGTCGACTTCGGCAGTACCCACAGCTTCATAAATGAGTTAACTGTGGTGGAAACTGGTTATCAGTCTTGTTACGTGCAACCAATCAGAGTAACTGTTGCTGATGGCAATTATGTATATTGCCATTCCAGGTGCCCTCAATTCACTTGGAAAATAGGGAGCAAAACCTTTGTGGAAGACTAGTGAATCCTCAAGTTAGGGGGGTTGTGACGTTATATTAGGTAATGACCGGATGAAGAAGTATAACCCTACTAAGTTTGACCATGAGAAACAATGTGTGACCATTGGGAGAAAAAGTAACAAGGTGGTTTTAAAGGCAATTCCGAACAAGGGTCAGATTAGCATGATCACTGGTAGTACTATGAGTAAACTATTTTCAAAGGGTCAAGCCATTATGGCTCATTTGTTCCTTATCCAAGCTACAGGTACTGAAGTTATAGAAGAGGTGAATAGTTCAATTCAAGGGGTACTCTCTCACTACACTGATGTGTTTGCTGAACCCAAATCTTTGCTACCTGCAAGATTCCTTGATCATACTATTCCCTTGAAACCAAGCACATTACCAGTATTGTTTTATGTAAAAATAGATTCTAGACTGGTTTTATGAGTCGCCACTTAATTTTAAAAAAAAATCAAGAAAACTATTTTTTCAAAAAACTAAAACAGAAATCTAATGAAAATATTAAAAGGAGTTCGAGGTTCATATTAGCATTTCGGGAAGGATTTGAAAGCATCCGAAATACCCACTAATATGCGGTAATCCGGCAATTAACTATTTGACTAAATTTATTTGACTTAAGTCGAATTGAACAATTTTATAATTAGGACCATTTTAAGGGAGAAAAGGGAAAATATTAAGACACTATATCAGTTAAATACTTTGAAAAATTAACTTTTAAGGTAAAGGGAAATGAGTTCTTAAATGGTCAATTTTTAGAAGATTGGTTCAAAATGGCTATCATTCGAGGAATTCAATTTTAGTAACCTTAATACTAACAACAAATATTGACAGATAAACAAATATGAAATAACAAAGTAAAGAGAGAAATCTAGGTCCAAGTCTGGTTTTCTGTCCGCCTGGACCAGTACTTGGGCCTGTTTTCGTTTTGGGCCTTTGGCCCAATTTTTTGCCATCTTTATACCTGTCCTAGACTAAATTGAATTTTATTTCTTTGGGCCTTAGGCCCATCTTCCACCTGTCCTAAATTCTAATAAGATAAATAATAAATAAAATGACAAAGGCTTAGGCCCAAAATAACAAGATACAATTTTTAAAATAAAGAGCGGGCCTTTGGCCCAATCTTTCAATTCTCTAAATAGCTTCATATTCTTTCAACTCGGGGACCTGTGCGTCGATATTCACAGCTGGCTGAATTGAGTAAAAATAGAATTGGGCCTCCATGGCCCAAAGGAAAATGCAAAGATAGAATCCGCGAGGACCCGGACAGATTTCACATGCATAAAAAATGTAAGCATTGTAAAAACCAATTTGAGTCATAGTGAGTCATAAAATACCATTACCGTTAATCAATATATAAATCTAGTATTCCCATAAAAGAAACAAATGAGCTATTATAACATATATATATATATATATATATATATAAGGGGAGCATACATGAGGAAGAAATCTAGCATGCATGCTGACAAAGAAAAGACAACCGAGAGTATATTAATGAATGCCTATTTATTTCTCGTATTATCCTACAATTTACTCATATTATAATTAAGATTAGCATTTGGTGTGTCCTAGTCACATATTTCACTAGACCAAGGAGAACCAACAACATAATATATTATCAACTCTATCATATAAATATAAAGAAACAATTGATGTTAAAAGAAACTAAAAATAGTAACCTCATGCTGGTCATATTAATTACACATATAAAAACAACACTGAATGAACTAAATACTACAGCAAGTAGATCAGTGGAAAACTAATTATAAAGTTTACACTTAATCAAGGAACACAACAAAGGCATACAAGATTACTATCAACAACTATTTTTCATTTTTTTATCAAAGCAACACTCCTTGTAGAGAGCATATGCTATGAACTGCATCAATAACTACGAACTGGGGATTAAAGATGATAAGAATCTAAGCAACTCATGACATTAAGTTTAAACTAAAACACGCTTCTTTATGCTTACGGCAAAATAGTAGCGCAACTTAGATGAAAAGAAAATCAAACTAACACGAACATAACAAGAAGCAAAAGCTCAAAACGAATATGAAAATAGGAATCTTGAACAGTCCGCGAACCTCAAAGAAAATACCAAATCACAAGAGCATATGCATCAACCCAGAACAACGTTAACTTTAAGCTACACAAAGGCATGTTTTCAAACCAAAACTAGGGAATTTATGGATAAAAAAAATAAAATCATCACGGCTACTAAAATCGACTCAAAAATATAACCAAAACAGGCTACTAGCAAATTAACTTGCACAATTATTAATCACGCCGAAAACACGAGCAAGGATGTTCTATCAAGCCAAAGAAAGTGTTAGAAAATAAACAAGTAATTTGAGAATAGCAACTATTGGCAAAGAGATCGAGCCAAACTGATAACACTTCTTAGATGCATAAACATGAAAATCGGATGCTTAACGACAGTACAAAATTAAATAATACAGACCCAATAATGTTCAAATGACAAACTCGGGAAGGAAAACACCAAGACGAACTTAGACAAGAAAGAAAAGAAACACCAACACTAAATAACAAATTAGCAGTACTTTAAATCAGTATTACGACTAACTCATAGAGATGACTAAGAACACCATCTCAAAACCCAATCACTCGACTACCACACACAAGCAACGAACCGAGGAGAACAAAAGCATTCAAGATATAAACTAAAAGAATTGGAATTGAAAGAAGTTTACCTTCTTGTGTGCAGCGAATCGAGACGGACGAGCAAAGGAGACGACTTTCACCACGAGAACTCGGTTACAAACAATGGTCAAGAGATCTGGGCTGAAAATTGAACCCAAACGTCGAAAACTATTGTATCCCCTGCTTTTGAAGTATATTTAGCTTGTATTTTAAACACTAATCCTCAAATATATATTTTTTTGCTAAAAATATCCCCCATTTGACAGTGAATAATAAGAGGTTTATATAGATGGGGAATTCTTGGGTTTAGTTTTTTTTTGGGGAATAGGGATGAAAATTCAAGTGAGAATGAGGGTTAGACTCGGAATTCTCCCACTCAATCCTCAATTTGAAATTTCTCCCTAACCAAAGAGCTGCTCGATTGTACAAGAAATCAACCCAAATCCCACAAAATTCGGACGACGGGCAGGGTGGGTGACTTGATCCATCCCAATCGTTCTTGTGCTCGCCATGGCGCCCATCCACGCGAGTCAAGGATGGGAAACGCGGCTGCTGCAGGACGCAACTGCAGGTCTGTTCCTGTTGTACCATCGATGAAGACGATGGCAGCTTTCCGTCTTTTTTGACGTGAAAAAGAATAAATCGCGTATGGGGTCGTCTGGGTGTCACGTCTGGTACGCGTTGTGTTGCCGTTTGGATCGTTGTTATCGTTTGGAAATTGTTGTTGACGCGTTGCTGCTCGCTGTGATGTTTGCTGAAGTTAAAGTTTCTGGGTCTTCTTTGTGAAGAAGAAAAGGGCTGGGTCGGGTTGAGAAAGGGAAAAGAGTGGGCTGGGTTGGAGGCATTAATGGGCTGAGTTATAGGAATTGGAAATAAGAGAATTAGGATGCTGAAAAATGAGAAAAGGGCCAAAACTTAGATGGGTTAAGGGTAAAATTTAACTGATTAGATTTTGAATTTAAGCTTTAGCCATATGAATTTAAATTATAGCCAATTAGAGATTTAAAAGGTAGTCAAACTTAGTTAATTAGGATAAGTTATGCTAATAATTAAATAAGATGAATTAATATAATTAATTTACGAGCTTCTTAATCTTAATGAAATAAAAATAATTAACTTAATTATGTAATAATTAATTCGAATATATAAACTAATATCAAATGAGCTAATTAACAAAGCACTTAAAAAGTAACTCTTTTTGAAATGATTTTTTTTTAATGTTCGTAAAATGTAATAATTATATACAAAATTAATAAATATATATATTTATTGTTTTAAAATTATAAAAATGACTAAAATTGCTTCAAAACTAAAAATAATATTATTATATTTTATTTTATTTTTTGAATTTTTTATAAAACTAATTATTCCAAGTCATTGAAAATTAAGAAGCTTGAAAGTTAATTCTTATCGGGGAAGGTCAAAATTGGGTGTCAACAACTGTTCCTCGTTTGACTTGGATTGATGAAAGAAATACGAGGAAAATGAAATTGACGAATCCAATTTTGACTGACCACACCTTCATCCTATCGAAAAGAGATTTGGTATGGACTTAGGAGTTATGGCCGAACCCCAAAAAATGGGTTTCCAACATATCTCAGGCTATATGAGAATTCAGGCCACTTGTAGTTCGATACGCTTGATTTGACGCACGATTTGAAAGAATTCAAAAGCTATTTCGATACCAAATTATGAAGGTACCAGAATGCTTGAGAATAAGATTTAAGAGCGAATGTCGGAGCATACCCGAGTTTTCAAAACTGATCCCGCCTACATATCCTTAAACCCTAGGAATCATGCTACTTGTAGTTCGACTCGATCGGTTGAAAAGGAAATCTCTTATGCTGAGATAACCTTTGGTTCTGGAGGAGTGACAAATAAGTCGAGTTATGAAAAAGAGGCTTGCAACCTTTTAGCCATGAATGTGGCGCGCTTCACACCCACAATTAAGAACTTACACGGACATAATTTCCAAGGCTCTTGGTGCATTGTCACTCAGATTGGAAAGTTGCTTCCGGTGAACCCAAACTTTTCCGGATGCAAAACTGGAACTGATAAACCCAAAGAAAAACCCACATGCCTTCTGATAGGGGTGTGGTTTGATTGTGGTGGAAGTCACTCCTCAGGTCGCGTCCTAAGAGTTTGGCACTCCTCTTTGGACTATGTCCTAGTTCGCTGCTAAGAAAAGTTCCACGTTGTGCTGCATTCTTTTTTATATCGTCCGCACCTGTGGTTTGCTTTGAGAATTCATCCTCTTAGAATGCTCTCGAAAAAGACTGAAATAAAACTCCTTAGCATAAAATGCAATTCAAATGGGGAGATAGTGTTTTTTACCATGTTAACACTTAATTGTTCTCCTTAGACGTTTGACGTCAACTTCCTCCAGTTTGACATAAAGCAAATAAATCTTGTATATTATATTTGCAGTATAATCTTCAATGTACTCTTTCTTTGATGTTGAAATAATAAAATAGGTTGATGTAATATGTAGATAGTTCTCTTGACGTCGTTATTGATGGCTCTCTTGATATTTGTTCTTGCAAATGAAATGATGCAGTCGATGTTGATCTTTTTGTGATGGGTAAATCTTTCTCTTGCGATGCATAACTCCTTCTCTCTTGATGCATGACTTATTTCTCTTGCGATGCATGACTCTTTTCTCTTGCAATGCATGACTCCTTTTCCCGGGATGCATATCTGTTTCCCGCGATGCATGAATCTTCTCTTGCAATGCATGAATCTTTTCTCGCAAAGCATGAATCTTTTCTCGCGATGCGTGAGTCTTCTCTTGCAATGCATGAATCTTTTCTCGCGATACATGAATCTTTTCTCGCGATGCATGACTCCTTTCTCTTGCTATGCATGACTTCTTTCTCTTGATGCCTCCCTGGTACTGAGCGAAGATAATGCTTCACCGACCAACATAGGTGATCTTCTGGGTGGCGATATCGTCCCAATCGACAATACAAGTAAAAATGACCCTTAGAGTAATGGAATCATCTCATTCGACGATATGATATAAATGACTCTCCGGGTAGTAATATTATCATATCTGATAACCTAATGCAGATAACATCCTCCACGTATCTTTAGTTGATCGGAAATAATAAAATTTCTCTCTTCGAGGTTTTCATTTGTTCCGTCTCCGAACATAATTGCATGTTCATTATGGGCTTCGCCTTGTTGGGAATTGAATGAAATAACGTTATTCTATTCCCAAATCTTTGATATAAGAAACATAAAATATTTTCTACATCCACATAAAAATTGTCAATTTTGGGGGAGCTCTTCGCCCTTTTGACTTCTCCATATTCATTGAATGGAGGAATATGCTGATCTTGAGGCAAGCTTATAAATCTGCATCCACAGAAAAATTGTTAGTTTAAAAATGAACTGATCTGTGTCGATCCTTCGGTCGTCTGCTCTTTGTCTGGCTATCTTCGGTTGATTTCCCCGATCTCCCACCTCTTGATAGATAAGACAAAATATTTTTATGGAAAAATAATTGAAACATAGATGAAAATTTTTAAGGCAAATAGATTTTCAAAAAGTAGTATTTGGAAAAGGTCATTGTCAAATGTCATGTCACATCAAGCTTAATGAACGCCTTTGAAATTGATGCCTTGAGGTCTATCTGATTATTTGTTGGGAAGTATTCAAAATTGCTCTAAACTGACGATAAACCCTGTTGAACCATCCTCAATATTTATGCCCCAGTTAACTGTCTTGGCTTATCTTTAACCGTTGGTGAGCAAATCACGGAATTTTTGAGATTCTCTCAAAAATTCTGTCCCAATTGCAAATCTCAAGTAATTTCGGTCTCGACTTTGTTGGGGAGATCCTCTTCTTGAGAATTTTTTAGTCCCTTTCAAAAGTTCTGTCCCAGTTTCTATTGTAATGTAAAATAGAAATATTACGAGAGATATGACCGAACCATTGTGGTGCCTACGTATCCCGTTGAGGCAGGAATCAGGTCAAACGTAGTTCCCCCTCAAAGATTAACAAAAATGAGAAATTTAAATAAGGAACAGACCGAGGCCGACATAGGCCGCCTACGTATCTCATTCTTGAGAATTCAGGTCAAAAGTAGTTCAAATACAAGGAAAAACATTAAAAGGGGATAAATGGGTGACCGAGGCCGACATGGGCCGCCTACGTATCTCATTTTTGAGAATTTAGGTCAGACGTAGTTCATTACGAGAGGAATAAAATATAAAACAACGCGATTACAAGGAAATGACAGAAAATACCAACTGAAACTTCACACATAGTATCTCTTGACAGCATCTGAGTTGATCGATTTTGGCCATTCGGTGCCATCCATCTCCGACAAGACCAAGGCACCTCCAGATAGCACTTTGCGAACCATGTAGGGTCCTTGCCAATTTGGTGCAAATTTCCCTTTATACTCATTCTGATGAGGAAAAATGCGTTTGAGAACAAACTGACCAATTTCAAACCTTTTGGCTCTTACTTTCTTGTGGAAAGCACGAATCATTCTTTGTCGATACAGTTGTCCATGACAAACAACAACCATTCTCTTCTCATCGATCAATGTCAACTGATTGATCCGCTTGTGAACGCATTCAACATCACTCAATTCAGCTTCTTGGATGATTCTTAATGAAGGTATTTCAACTTCTGCAGGTATAATTGCTTCTGTTCCATATACTAGCAAATATGGAGTAGCTCCAACTGATGTTCTGACAGTCGTTCGGTAACCCAACAGAGCATACGGCAGCAGCTCATGCCAACCTCTGCGATTATCAATCATTTTCCTCAAAATCTTCTTATGTTCTTGTTGGCGGCTTTTACAGCTCCATTCATTTAGTGGTGATAGGCGGTTGAATTTCGGTGAGTAATCTTGAATTGTTCACATATCTCTCTCATCAAGCGACTGTTGAGATTTGCTCCATTAGTAGTAATGATGGATTCTGGCATTCCAAACCTACATATCAAATTCTTGTGAACAAAATCAGCCACAACCTTCTTGGTCACCGACATATATGAAGCTGCTTCCACCCATTTGGTGAAGTAGTCAATAGCAACCAAAATAAATCTGTGTTTGTTAGAGGCGGCTAGCTCTATTGAACAAATGACATCCATGCCCCAAGCTACAAACGGCCAAGGTGAACTCATAGCATTGAGTTCATGAGGCGGCACTCGAATCAAATCTCCATGCACTTGACATTTATAGCACTTTTGCACAAACTTGCAACAGTCATGCTCCATAGTCATCCAAAAATAGTCGGCTTGAAAGATTTTCCTCGCCAAAGTGAGTCCATTCATGTGAGTACCATAGACTTCGGCATGTATTTGTTCCAGAAACTTTGCAGCTTCACTAGCGTCAACACGTCTGAGAAGACCTAAATCTGGAGTCCTCCTATAAAGGATTTCCCCACTAGCAAAGAAATTGAGGGCCATACGGCGTATTGACTTCTTCTGGTTGAGAATAACAACTCTTGGAAAAGAGATCGAGCCAAACTGATAACACTTCTTAGATGCATAAACATGAAAATCGGATGCTTAACGACAGTACAAAATTAAATAATACAGACCCAATAATGTTCAAATGACAAACTCGGGAAGGAAAACACCAAGACGAACTTAGACAAGAAAGAAAAGAAACACCAACACTAAATAACAAATTAGCAGTACTTTAAATCAGTATTACGACTAACTCATAGAGATGACTAAGAACACCATCTCAAAACCCAATCACTCGACTACCACACACAAGCAACGAACCGAGGAGAACAAAAGCATTCAAGATATAAACTAAAAGAATTGGAATTGAAAGAAGTTTACCTTCTTGTGTGCAGCGAATCGAGACGGACGAGCAAAGGCGACGACCTTCACCACGAGAACTCGGTTACAAACAATGGTCAAGAGATCTGGGCTGAAAATTGAACCCAAACGTCGAAAACTATTGTATCCCCTGCTTTTGAAGTATATTTAGCTTGTATTTTAAACACTAATCCTCAAATATATATTTTTTTGCTAAAAATATCCCCCATTTGACAGTGAATAATAAGAGGTTTATATAGATGGGGAATTCTTGGGTTTAGTTTTTTTTTTTGGGGAATAGGGATGAAAATTCAAGTGAGAATGAGGGTAGACTCGGAATTCTCCCACTCAATCCTCAATTTGAAATTTCTCCCTAACCAAAGAGCTGCTCGTTTGTACAAGAAATCAACCCAAATCCCACAAAATTCGGACGACGGGCAGGGTGGGTGTCTTGATCCATCCCAATCGTTCTTGTGCTCGCCGTGGCGCCCATCCACGCGAGTCAAGGATGGGAAACGCGGCTGCTGCAGGACGCAACTGCAGGTCTGTTCCTGTTGTACCATCGATGAAGACGATGGCAGCTTTCCGTCTTTTTTGACGTGAAAGAGAATAAATCGCGTATGGGGTCGTCTGGGTGTCACGTCTGGTACGCGTTGTGTTGCCGTTTGGATCGATGTTATCGTTTGGAAATTGTTGTTGACGCGTTGCTGCTCGTTGTGATGTTTGCTGAAGTTAACGTTTCTGGGTCTTCTTTGTGAAGAAGAAAAGGGCTGGGTCGGGTTGAGAAAGGGAAAAGAGTGGGCTGGGTTGGAGGCATTAATGGGCTGAGTTATAGGAATTGGAAATAAGAGAATTAGGATGCTGAAAAATGAGAAAAGGGCCAAAACTTAGATGGGTTAAGGGTAAAATTTAACTGATTAGATTTTGAATTTAAGCTTTAGCCATATGAATTTAAATTATAGCGAATTGGAGATTTAAAAGGTAGTCAAACTTAGTTAATTAGGATAAGTTATGCTAATAATTAAATAAGATGAATTAATATAATTAATTTACGAGCTTCTTAATCTTAATGAAATAAAAATAATTAACTTAATTATGTAATAATTAATTCGAATATATAAACTAATATCAAATGAGCTAATTAACAAAGCACTTAAAAAGTAACTCTTTTTGAAATGATTTTTTTTAATGTTCGTAAAATGTAATAATTATATACAAAATTATATAAAAATATATATTTATTGTTTTAAAATTATAAAAATGAACTAAATTGCTTACAAAACTAAAAATAATATTATTATATTTTATTTTATTTTTTGAATTTTTTATAAAACTAATTATTCCAAGTCATTGAAAATTAAGAAGCTTGAAAGTTAATTCTTATCGGGGAAGGTCAAAATTGGCTGTCAACAAGTATCTCTCAGACCTTACAGATATAACTTTTATCAGAAGGACGAACTGGAGAAACAAATAGAAGAAATGCTCAGTAATGATATCATCCAATACAACCAATCACTTTTTTCTTCACCAGCCTTGTTGGTTAAGAAGAAAGATGGAACTTGGAGGTTTTGTGTGGATTATAGGGGTCTAAATGAAATAACCATTAAAGATATGTACCCTATACCAATAATGGATGACTTATTGGATGAATTACAAGGGTCTGTGATTTTTTCAATGGTGGATTTGCGAACTGGATACCATCAGATCGGGATGAAGCCTGAAGATGTGTTCAAAACTGCATTTAGGACCCATGTGGGTCATTATGAGTTCTAGGTAATGCACTTTGGGCTCACCAATGCTCTTGTAACCTTCCAGGCACTGATGAATCAAGTATTTTGACCCCTACTGAAGAGGTTTATCTTGGTGTTTTTTTATGACATACTAGTGTATAGTAAGTCCCGTGCAGACCATGCAGTTCACCTAAAGGTTGTGTTTGAAGTGCTGAGGAAACAATCGTTATATGCTAAGAGATCTAAATGCTCATTTAGTCAATCACAAGTGGAGTATCTAGGCCATATCATTACTTCTGAAGGGGTGTCTACTGATCCAAGCAAAGTCCGATCTATGAGTGAGTGGCCTACCCCTACCACCTTGCGAGCACTTAGAGGTTTTTTGGTGCTTACAAGCTATTATAGAAAGTATTTCCGCAACTATGGCATCATTTGCAGGCCATTAACTGATTTATTGAAAAAAGATGCTTTTAGGTGGAATAAGGAGGCTGATCAAGCCTTTATAGCTTTGAAACATGTCATGTCCACTGCTACTGTCTTGGCTTTACTTGATTATACTAAAGAGTTTATTGTGGAGATTGATGCAAGCTTAACTGGAATCAGTGTTGTTCTTATGCAAGGCAGTAGACCCATAACTTACTTCAGTAAAGTTTTGGATTCTAGACATAGAGGGAAATCCATCTATGAGAAGGAATACATGGCACTTCTTAATGTTGTAGACAAATGGAGACACTATCTTCAGTATAAACACTTTGTGGTCAAAACCGACCATCACAGCCTAAAGTATCTCCTGGAGCAAAAAGTTACAACTGTTGTATAACAAAAAGGTCTAACTAAACTGTT
Source organism: Solanum tuberosum (assembly GCF_000226075.1). Lineage (NCBI taxonomy): Eukaryota > Viridiplantae > Streptophyta > Magnoliopsida > Solanales > Solanaceae > Solanum > Solanum tuberosum. The sequence goes on along the minus strand of NW_006238986.1, from coordinate 2,079,472 downwards.
GGGTCTAGACTATGAGGTGCAGTACAAAAAGGGTGCTGAGAACAAGGTAGCAGATACATTATCTAGGCAGTTTGAGGATAAGGAAGGTAGCATGCTCAATGCCTTAGCTGGTGTGTCATTGATATACCGTGAGTTTACAATATTTTTATTACATTTCACTTAAGAGTTGTGTGTGTCTAGGGCCTTTTGTATTGGTTTTTATGTCGTTTTTTATCATTGTTTTGCAGGAAAGATGTTTAGGCGCGGAAGTAAAGAGACAGCTGAAAGAAATGCAGAAAAAGGCATCTATGGAGGTGATCTACGGACCGTAGGTCCTTTGACGCTTCGTAGATGGTGATCGTAGATCAGTAGGGCAAGGCATGGAAGGAGAATCAGGGAATCTGACCAAGTGTGGAACCACGGTGACCATTGACGGTCTGTAGATTGATCTACGGACCGTACTGCTGAACCGTAGAATGTGACTGCGAGGGTTCCAGTACCTGGTTTTTGGAGAATTCTAAGTATGGAGCTACAGAGAGGGATCGACGAACCGTACTGGTGTTCTGTCGTTTGCTTCAGATAAGCTGATTTTTGGAAGCTGAAATATTTTCTAAGTCCTGACTGACGGAAGGGACTTACGGACCAAAGATCCAATGACGGTTCGTAAGTCAGTCTCGTGGATTGAAGACGCGTACCTGAACAAAACTTTCCTT
>NW_006238986.1:2060827-2078312 GCF_000226075.1 Solanum tuberosum | reverse complement strand
GGTAAGGGTTAGTAAATTATACACACGTAGCCGGACCAAGGTGCGGGGTGAAATTCTCTAGATGCTGGACCAAGGATTTAGAGATACATAACTTATCGCTTTGCATGTAATACACTAGGAAGGGATTGCTATTACTAGGATGACGGAGTTATGAGCTAATGGGGAAAACATATGCCCTAGTTTCCTTCTAAATTTGATAACAACAAAAGTTTGAATCTTGCTTACTAATTACTTTCATAATTTCCAAAATTTGTTACACAAACCCCCCCTCCTTTTACTTATTTGTCTCGGATATACATTGGCTAAACGAATATAATCATTATTGAACTTAAGTCTAAATCATATTCCTCGTGGGATCGACCCCAACCTACAAGTTGGGTTCTTTACCTGATAACGATCTATTAGTGCTATGGTGCCTACTTAGGTGCAAGAAATTCATAAAAGCTATGAAGATGATCTTGAAGTCACTGCACCCTCACCTGGGTCCTCATCTATTCCATTATTCTTCTGGTATTATAAGAAGAAAGGGCAAGGTTTATGTGGGCAGCATTGGTGGGTTAAGGTACCAACTGATCACCACCTTTCATGACTCACCTGTTGGTGGTCATTCTGAACAGTTGGGTACCTATAAAAGGTTAGCACAAGTGTTTTATTGGCCTGGTATGAGGCAAATAGTAATACAACATGTGGAGGTCTGTGATGTGTGTCAACAAAATGAGAATGTGCCTTATCCAGGTTTATTACAACCCCTTCCCATTCCTGATCAAGCATGGAGGCATGTAATCATAGATTTTATAGAAGGATTGCCTAAGTCGAGAGGCAAAGAAGTTATTCTAGTGGTGGTGGACAGGAGGACCAAGTTTGCTCACTTTATGGCCTTATCCCACCCTTAAACAGCCAACACAGTAACAACCAAATTCTTTAAGCATGTACATACGCTCTATGGGTTACCTGAGTCCATTGTGTCTGACAGGGACAACATATTTTTGAGCAATTTCTGGCAGAATTTATTTAGATTATTGGGAACTCAGTTGCACTACAACACTGCATATTACCCTCAAAGTGATGGCTAGACTGAGAGAGTTAATAAGTGCATCGAAAACTACCTCAGATACATGCCTCTCATAGACCAACTAAGTGGAGGCAGTGGTTGCCTCTTTCCGAATAGTGGTACAACACAAACTTTCACACTGGTATTCAATGCACTCCGTTTGAAGCATTGTATGGCTATACACCTCCTTATTTGGCTATTGGCCCTATGCTAGACACCACAGTCCCTGCAGTGGAAGACGTAATCATAAAGAGACAACAACTTCAACAACTCCTGCTAGACAATTTGTTGAAAGCTCAAGAGAGAATGAAAATGTATGCAGACTAGAGAAGAACATAAAGAGAGTTCCAGGTGGGTGATTTAGTGTTCCTCAAACTCCAACCCTACCGGCAGACTTCATTAGCATTGTGAAGGAACCTCAAGCTTAATTCCAAGTACTATGGTCCTTTTGTTGTTGTTGAGAGGGTAGGACAGGTAGCATACAAACTGGCTCTTCCGATCGAGTTCAAGGTCCATCTTGTTTTTCACGTATCACTTCTCAAGAAGAAAATTGGAAATAGAGTGGTAGTGCATACCACTTTGCCTACTACCGGTGAAGATGGCCAGTTTCCTGCTAAGCCTCTCCAAATATTGCAAAGGCAGATGGTTCGTACAGGTAATGTGGCAGGAGTAAAGGTCTTGGTTCAATGGTCGAATCTTCCACTTGAAGAAGCAACTTGGGAGGACTATGCATATTTGAAAGCCAAGTTTCCGGACTTCGACACCCATCCTTGAGGTCAAGGATGTTTTCCATGTGGCAAGGTGTAACAACTTTAGCTAACTTTCCAATAGAAGTTAGTAGTGGAAGGAGTATTAGTTAATATAGGAGATGCGAAAGGAGTGAATTGCAAATAATAAAAGGCCTGGATTAAAAGTAGCTAAATGAAGTTCAACGTCTAAGATTAGTCGAGAGGTTATCATATACACGTTGAGGGAAAGAGTGGAGACGTGAAAATAAACTGGTATCCTACAATTCTCAACTTCTTCCTTGCCTATTCTCTCTTCTTTTCAACTCCGTTCTAATCATGTCTTCTTCTTCTTTCATTTCAGATTGAGATCAAGGAGCTTCATTTATGCTATGTTTATTTAATTCTGTTTCAATTATGTAATTTAGCTCAGTTTATTGTTAGATTGTTAGTTTCAATTTCAGATAATCGAAAATTATTCCACAAATATTGACTGTGTTCTAGTTTAGTTACCGTTCCATTGAATTTCAAGTTAAATTCATAACACACACATGTGATGGGCCGTCAGGCGAAGTGTCAGACGCACGTTGTAGGACCAGCTTTCTTATTTTAAATTTTAAATTTTCTGACACTATACATAGTATTTTTTTAGGGTTTACTTTGTTATCTTGATTTTGAGCGAAGAACATTGTAACACTTGAACAAGTTTTCATCCATAGTTTTCATTGATTTTTGAAATCAAAGTGTGTGATTGCCTTGACATTTGTAAGTGAATTCTTATTTCATGAATACAATTATATTATTTACTTCAATTATCATGAATGGCTAAACTCCATAACTAAGGATTGTGGAGTCCACGACGACTCGACCTAAAGAGATTTTTTTTGTAGAATAAAGTTTGTATTGTGATTGTATACCTTATTAGCTCTTTCGTATTAATCGACTTCTAATGGTTGCAAACATTTTATATTGCCTAGGTCTGACTTGTTTTAGTAAAAAGGTGTAAAACCTGGAAAAAGAAGAAGATAATAACAAGGATTAGTTTGTCCCCGGCAGACACATTTGTTATTAATTATTTTGTCCTTCGGGATGGCTCAGTTGGTTTGGAGGGTGGTTATCCATACAGATGACCCGGGATCGACCCCCCCTCAATGCCTTCTTAGTCGAGCATGTCGCATAGAGCTTGCCTAGTGTGATCTACATCCCATGTGTGGTTTGCAGGCTATTGCACAGTGGAGGAATTTACCCAGTGCGCATAAAGTGCTCACCCGAAGGGCAGAGGCTATGGCAGAGGTTGTAGCGGCTGCGAATTATCCTGTTGTTCCAAAAAAACAATTAAAGATTCTGAATGTGTCTAATGGTTGATGATGTAAGATTAACCAGCTCTGAGTAAATGTCATTGAATTAAGTTAAACACTTTTAGTTCGAGAACAAAAAATGACATGCATTTAATTTAGTTGAGAAATGGTTAATTATAACCTGAGTTTGAGAAATTGGTATACTAGCATCACAAAGTAAAATTTCATATTCAACCCAAATTAAGGCAAACAATTTTGGTGAATATAATCCTGATTTTCCTCTATAAATTCTCAGTTTAAGCAATTTGTTGAAAGTTACAAGTGACCAATTGCTATTGAAAAACATCTCAATTCTCCCAAACTTTTCGCCATTTCTTTGGAAATGAGAAACTATTAGCAAATAATCACAAATACAACTTAGGTCTAGTCTTATTTCCTGTACCCCAGCATAGTTAAATTCTATATTTGACAACGACTGTGTTATACTTCTTTAAGGAGGTGTAATTTGAGCATATAAAATTTTGACGTCATTTAACGTATCGATCACCACCAACACCACTACAGAGGTTACTGGAGCGTCTGATGCCCCACCACGATTGCCAGACTCAGAATTCAGCCCATTGGCATACTGTTCCATCACATCAACAACAATAACAATTTACTTAATATAATTCCAGAAGTGGGATAGGAAAATGGTAGTATACGCAGACCTTACTTCAACTTCATAGAGATAGAAAGGTTATTTTCAAAAGACCCTCCACAAATCAAAGGATTCACGGGAAAAAAAACGAGAATTAAGAGACATGTCAAATAATAAGGAAAGACGTACAGACTACAGAGCATCTAGGAAAGGAAACGATAACGACAAAACAATGCAGTAACTAAAAGAAAATACATGCATACGGCTAATACTACGACATACACGATGATCCTAAGCTCCCACCAAGCCTAAACCCGCCGAAAAGCGAGTCAGAGCTCAACTACTTGCTAACCGTCTATTGTAATCTGTGACCTCCATCACATCAAATATGAGAAACTATATGATAGTCAACTACAAAGAAGAAATCAAACTCAGATAGTCAACAAGGGAAAAAGGAGCCAAGTGCAGATAACCCACAGTATACATGTCAACAAGGGAAAAAGGAGCCAAGTGCAGATAACCCACAGTATACATATCAACAACTTCAACAAACATTATCTCATCGTCCATTACAAAGCATATTTTTTTAAAAGAAAGGGCAACAACTCTTGACTCAGAACAGAGAGAACAATACAAGTAATAAACCAAAGAACAGTATATAGAAGTACACAGGGACAAGAGACCATCTCATTCTTCAGCGGCACTCGCAGCACTTAGATCCACATTGAGGTCCAGAACCTGAAGGAAGACAATTGAGTCAACCTCTGTTAGGTACTCTAGATTCAAAAAATACATCCTTTGCATAGTACACATTACATTCTTTACACCATTCCCCTTTTCAAGGAAGGGTGGGGAGAAAAAGAGTTTGGGGTGACGATGTATACTAATTGAAAGTTCTATTTGACGTAGAAGAGGCAAAACTCCAATATCAGATGTCTTGAGCAGGTTATTCCAGTATAACCGCCTTCAGAAAGTAAAAGTATCGTGCTCACAATAACCTCCAGGATCCTATTTTCTTCTAAATATACAGCTGGTACAATAACCTCTCTACCTAGACTCGCATCTCACCTCATAAACAGAGACATTGAAAAGGACAAGATTTGATGAGCCATCAGTGATAAGTTATTAAGATTAAAAAACATCCAGGATCAAAGGAATAGCTAACTGTACACCATCACTGTATGAATGTTACTCAAGATTGAGATATGGAGGGGAAAGGGAAAAGGAAAAGGAAGGGAGGGGAAGCATTCACAATAAATTAGCAATGTCATTATAAACCTTCAATCTACTACTATCATCAGAAGTGAGGCTTGACCTCACTTGATATAGCAATTTGTCATATCAAGGATTCAGCTAGAGTGTTCAACCAACCACATTCCCTCTTAACTCTTTCGCAAGTTCAATGTCTTCCAGAATATGCAAACAAGGACCAAAATGAAAACATACCTTTCCAGTTATCAAGGTATACATATTGAGGACATCATCAACAGTCGACTCAAAGTGAGTTGTAGCATCATAGCTCTGTTCAAGAGAAAAGCTGGCCAAGTCATGCTAGGTAGACTTTATGACAATAAGATTTCAAAGTGACTAAAAGAGAGACTTACAGTAGAAATAAAACAATTATCTAAAGAAGGCTCATTGACAGGCTCAAATCTGTCGTATGCTTCAAAGAAGATCTCATCCACTTGTCCTAGAAGATCAATGCCAGGCTTCAGTTCACTCTCCGGATTATCAGTTTCTGCCTCTGTTGAGACAAATGCAATAAATTTGCCCTTTGGAGCAACATTATGAGTGTAAGAACAACAGAACAGGTACCTGAAGATCCAAACACAACCTAGTAAGAAGAGATACCCTCTAATATCCAAAATGTTAAGAGTTCTTTGCAAAACCAAGTCAGCACAACTAACATTTTCAAGGACGGAAAGCTTCTCTAGGAGCATTTATGAAGTAGAAATAGTATTGATACTAATGGCAATCAGCAATAAGACCATCTCTCAGATCTACAAACTGTTTAGTACAATGTTCATAATTTTTTGTATTAGTTGTTAGTTCAACGGTAAACCAGAACTCCAAGCAATGATTCATTATTTGTAGAATATATGTTGATACAACAACTAGTTAGCAGCCATGTATTTATAATCCATGTTTCTACTACTCAACGAAGCTGATTACAGTTGGTATAGATCAACAATGCACACAAGCAGATCTTGTTTATAGTCCATGTATAGTTCTGGATCCTGAATAGAAATACGATAAATACTTGAAATCAACGTAATAAAACACTAGTAATATTCCATTTACCAACAAGTATCGGCCCTAACCAATCCCCCCCCCCCCCCCAAGTACCTAACAATGTGAACCAAATAGTAGATAGAATAAATTTTGTAGCTTTGTATTGAAATTCAAAACCTAAGAAAGCTGAAACCGAGCCATTCCCAGCCAAGTATTCATTGTTTAGGATCCACTCATAAATAAATTAACCATGTCAGCCAAAATACCATTTTACCTATAAGGGCACAGAAAAATCTTATCCGATTCACAATAATATATGCAGAAGATGGGATGGTGTTACACGGTCAGATCTATCAAGAAAAGGAATGTGCCAACGAACTCCCACCCTTCTTTTTTTTTTTGGAAAACTAGAGTTGGTTACCCAAATGAATGCGATGGGAATAATCAAACAACCCACCCCCGGGCTTAGTAATAAATTAAAGCAGACAAAAGAAGACATCAAGTCAAGGGAATCAGCCGTCAAAAAAATTGATAGGAGCTTTGAGTTTGAGATGCTGAAGAAAACAGTATCAGAATGTGAGAGAGCGAACAAATAAAAGTTCGCTATGGAAACTTGGAGTGCATCATCATGAGACTGAAAATCTTTCAAATCTCAAAAACTATACTTAACATAATAGGATATATCAGATAGAGAAGCGAGGAGCGAAAGCCATGGCAAATGTTGCACACATGTTTAGAACTTAGAATATGAGATCGTTATAGTTAGGATAGAGAAATTTAAAAATGCAATTAGAAGGTAGTCTTTCATCCACTCCAAGGAAAATTTAATAAGAAAAATTCTGGTCTAGTTAATATTTTAAAGCCTATCTTTTGTTATTTCAAGAGAAGTGTTCTTGCAACCAGGGGTAAGGTAAAAAGTGATGACTTTGAAACTGAACAAATTTTTACACCATGCAATAATACACCAGCAAGAAAGAAGGTTCAAACAAGTTTAACGACAGATAAATTTAATCTCAAGAGCAGGCTTTGTTTTCAAGTCGTTTCGTTAGCATCTCGCTCTACCATGAGTTGCAGGAAAAGAATAAAATTTTGCAGCATACTGGAGAAGAACTTACAAATCAGATTTACGGCCCAATTGTTTTTGGGGTAAAATAATTTGCACTGAGTGTGAATCATTGGTATTTGGAATTGGGTGGCTCATAATTGCAATAGCTCTTGCAACTTTTCCAACCTTTCTAACCTGCAATAATATGGTCTGGGTTTATTAATTAATCAAAACACTTAAAACAATTATGTCAGACATTCCAATAGCAGGTAGTTTGACATCTCCTAAGCAACATTGTCCATGACTCTGATTTACACGGAGAATGGCCTTTCCTTTTTTTACAAGTCAAAAAATTTCAATCAACACCAAACTGGTGTAAAAATTATGTGCAAGATGTGCATGTGACTCTACTTGAATTATCTGTTGTCTATAACCAAGTTTTACCAAACCTCCCGTACCACATGGTATTTTCTCCTTGTACTAATATGACTAAATGTAAAGAGAAATAAGACGATCTGGCTACATTACATTTAATAAGTCACTAAAAATATCAGCTAGAGCATTTATTACCTTGTTGTTCAAGTAAGAAGGATCACATACAACTTTCTTGCACTTAGCTGTCTCTCCTTCTGAAGTGACACCACAGACCTTTCCTTCTTCATCAAACTCTACCTGGAATTTGAGGAGACATTGTTTTGAGGACATAACATGAAATTAAAGATACCTTTTACACTCGGCAAAAACAGAAATATAAATTTTACCTTGCATTCAGGTTTGTTCAGCATATAGGTCCCACCATACACAGCACTAAGTCGAGCAAATGCCTAAGTTAAGCAACAATTACCAAATCAAAATGATTCAATCCAAAAAAAGAAAAGTTAATAAGTTCAAGAACCTTTTAAGATGTTGGAGGATGACTAATAACAACAAAAGCAGAAGATACAAAATGCAACGAGGAATTCAAGGTGGTACCTGGGGAAGCTCTCCTAATCCATATAAAGGGTAGATATATGGTGATCCTCCTTGAAAACGTGCAAGAGACTCAGAATACAGCTATCACATACATGGAACAAAAGTTACAGATAAGCACATGGAACTTGAAATACCACTGGCTGGAGAATTTAAAAGCAAAACAATTTGGTACCTTCATTCTCTTCACTGTATCTAACGCAGGTTTGTCTAAGTAGCGGTCATCTCTGTGTAATGCCAATGCATGACCAATGAAGTCCACAGTATTGTCATCAAGACCATATTTTCTGATAAAAAGAAGAATTACCATAAGCCCCAGTTCTATAAATAGGTCACAATTTACTATTATAGGCAATGCTGACCAACACTTTTTGTTGCCAACTTCTACCAACTGATAATTTCCAAACATAAAAATCATTAAGAAATCACATAGAAAGATCAAATATTAGAAAAACAACAATTTCTTCTCTTCTAACCATCAGATCCTCTCACAACTGTAGAAGCATGTTAAGAAAAATGAACCTCAAACCCAACTCAACCACAAAAACTAGCTCATGACGTAAGGATTGCCAAAATCATATTAAAGAAACAACAACCAATTCCCTCAACTAATGTGGGACACACGCTAAGAAAGCATAAGACAAACCACATATATCATAGGCACCATATATTGATTTTACTCAGAAGTTTCTCTTTTTCTATTTTTGATACCAAATTTTACTCACTTGTTTCTTCTAAGATAACTCTTAATAACAGGTAGCAAAAAGACAAAATCTCAGAGAATTTAACAATGATATCTCTGATATGAAAAGCCTCAACTAATCTATGGAAAGAAATAAGAGGAATAGGAAGTTCAAGTCAGGAGCATACGCAATAAGCTCTCTTGCTGTCACTCTTGTTAGATCCATCCCCTCATGTGTCTTTGGGTCACTCTCCTTATAATCCTGAACATAGATGAAGAACTTCCGAGCACGGCGTTTCTCAAAAATGCCCATTAAAGGAGATTTAAGTGCCTCCATATCAGTGGCAGGCACCTTGTGGACCTATTTCATCAAGTAAATGAGAACTTTACGTTAGAGCAACAAATAATCATGAAACTAAAAGCTGACACCTTGCAACAGCACTGAAAGAAAGAAGTGTACCTTTCCTTTATTATACACAAAGCTGCCATCAACAGCTTTGAAGTATAAGTATTTTGTGACATCGGTGTGGATTAGAACTCGTACAAGCGCACCATTAGCCATAATGAACTGCCCCAACCAATAAGTTAGAATACCAGTACATAATCAAAGGATTTCCATTAAGCAGATGGTCAAAAAAGGAAAAAGTGAAAACCTTAGGGATCATGTCAACATTATAATCCCTGCTAGAACCCAATTGAGCTGGAGGCTTATCACTTCCCCTGAACCTCTTCCAGAGCTGGAAAGCAGAAAACTCAATCAAACAAATGTCAGAAACAGAAAGTAACAATTGTCAACTATTAGAGCAACCTTACCTGGACAAGATTGAGAGACGTCGATTCTCCTCCATAGTAGTCATTCCTGTCCATGTGCAGGACCTATTATACAATAAAAAAAGCAGTAATTAGCAGGCAACTCAAGTTAAATGGAATGTGAAGCATATCTCTTGGTAAAGAAATAAATAGAAGACATCAAGAGGGTAAGATAAATTGCTCTAATAGAGTTTATCCCCCATTATTTCTTTACACTAACATTCAAGCGTACAAATTATTTGGAATTTTGGGCTAACATTATCCTTTATGTATGGGAGTTGGTTCATTTTGGTCCTTCAAATATAATCAGCATAAGCAATCTCTGGTTTAGATATTGATATTGACCCGCCTCTATCGGAGGTGGTTGGGGATCAAGAGAAGGAAGGTCGGGCAGCTCTTTCAATTCGGCGAAATGGAATCGCAGTGTTCCAATTTGGGTCAGATTAAGAACTCCAATCAAAATACTTAATAGTATAGCGATAAATTAAAACTTCTATCCTAAGCACACGCAATCGAAATCAACGAGTGGACTTGAAATCATAGATCCATTTTTTGATCCACGCGACTCAGACAAAAATCCTATATCTTACCCACCCAGTGCTGTTCTGATTAAATTTCAAAGATTTTTAATCCCTTAACTTTCCTAAAGTGAAGCACTTTTGGTCTCCCTAACATAACAATGTTAAAATCTAACGGCAAGAACAATCTTTTTAACAGATTTCAACCGGCCATGTTATCTCTTTCTCAATTGATGCACATTTTATTTCTTCTTCCTTCTTCATTTCTTATGAATAATATAGTAGTAGCTATTTATATCAGAAGACAATACTTCAAAACGCAACAATCAGTCTCACTCGAAAAATAGTAACCATTTTTCCTTAAAGGCAGTAAAATCGTGTGCGACAACACAACCTTATGTGTTCCATATTTTACAAGTCACGTGGGTTTAAAACCGTTACTTTTAAACGGATTCTGTTAAGGAAATCAAAAGTCACTTTAGCAAAGTTAAGGGATTAAAAATGCTCATGTTAAGGACCAATATGAACCTACTCCCATAGATAAGGGACAATTTTCGCCCAAAACTCAAATTATTTGCTCTTCTTTTTCATTACTTGTACCTCACACACAAACAATTAATACAAATTCCCAACATTTCTCAAAAGAGAATACACAGCAAGTTTTAAAAGAACTTGTACCTTGCATAAACTTACTTAAATATGGGTTTAATTAATGGGTTTCAAGTAAGAACATGTGAAACTCATTGAAAAGGGGATTCAACTTATAACAAGTGATGAAGCAAACAACTGGATCAATTAACAAATTAACACAAAATCGCATCAGATAAACAGTCACGAAAGCAAGTAACCGATCTCGAAGTAATTAAAAGTCATATCTAAAGCTAAGTCAAGGAAAAATAGTTAAAGTGAAGAGAAAAACCTTAAGACCATCAACAGAGAGAAGACCACTGAGGATACATTCCTTGAGACCAGTGCCAAGCACAATCACATCATACTCTTCATCCATCTTTTTGTTACAGCAAGATTAGGGTTTACAAATTCTAGTGTTATAAAATGGTAGAGCTCCCCAGGAGAAGAAGACAAGTATTGCTTTGATGAAGATGAAACGCTAGCAAAAGGGTTATGTCAACTTCTTTTATTTATTTAGTCAAAAAATGTTTTTTTAAAAAAAAAATTATATTTATGTTTATTTATTGAAAGTGAATTTTTAGTTTTTATAATTCAACTATATTGAATAATTATTTATTTATTTATTTGAGTTAAAGTGCTAATAATTCAAAAGAATATTCTTCAGCAAGACATATAGGATTGTGATTGAAGCAACTAAGATGCTCTTGTCCATTATTATTAAAAAACAAAAAAACAAAGAAACATTCCCATTAATATAAACCAAAGTGAAAAAGAAAAGAATGTTATTTTTGGTGTAAAGATTATTATTATTATTATTATTATTATTATTATTATTATTATTATTATTATTATTATTATTATTATTATTATTATTATTATTATTATTATTATTATTATTATTATTATTATTATTATTATTATTATTATTATTATTATTATTATTATTATTATTATTATTATTATTATTATTATTATTATTATTATTATTATTATTATTATTATTATTATTATTATTATTATTATTATTATTATTATTATTATTATTATTATTATTATTATTATTATTATTATTATTATTATTATTATTATTATTATTATTATTATTATTATTATTATTATTATTATTATTATTATTATTATTATTATTATTATTATTATTATTATTATTATTATTATTATTATTATTATTATTATTATTATTATTATTATTATTATTATTATTATTATTATTATTATTATTATTATTATTATTATTATTATTATTATTATTATTATTATTATTATTATTATTATTATTATTATTATTATTATTATTATTATTATTATTATTATTATTATTATTATTATTATTATTATTATTATTATTATTATTATTATTATTATTATTATTATTATTATTATTATTATTATTATTATTATTATTATTATTATTATTATTATTATTATTATTATTATTATTATTATTATTATTATTATTATTATTATTATTATTATTATTATTATTATTATTATTATTATTATTATTATTATTATTATTATTATTATTATTATTATTATTATTATTATTATTATTATTATTATTATTATTATTATTATTATTATTATTATTATTATTATTATTATTATTATTATTATTATTATTATTATTATTATTATTATTATTATTATTATTATTATTATTATTATGTATTGTGGATGATCATAACTCTTAGGTGTTATTTTCAGCTTTATGATATCACTATTGATTTTTTTCATTGATATTCTACAATCTCGTAATTTTCTCATATTCTCAAAGGTTAATGTCACGTTTATGATACCCTTTGACTTATTCAATGTATCCCTGTGAATACAGATTTTAAAGATTATATTGTATGCACTTGAATACTTGAAGAGTACATTTGGGTTACACTTGAAACATATGAAAGAAAACTCTCTCTTGCTCTCTACATTTCTTATTCTTGTTTATATTGCTACTTTTATCTTAGTTTTACAACACGTTATTAGCACGAACTCTAATTGATTCTATTGTTACTTATAAGTGGAGTTTGATTGTCACGCCTAAATCAAGGAAGGCAAGCCCAATACCTAGAGCCCCGAAAAATCGAGTAATCGAAATTGAGTGTATTTTAATAAACCCACTGGATGTCTAAGTCTGACGAGGTCTCTAAGTATAGCAATCAGAAACACTAACAACACAATAACAGGTAAATAACTCAAGAACGACAAGGCCAAGTTCAGAAAGTATTTATTAAATTAAAAGGCCGACAAAGCCAAACTCAAAAATAGTAAATATAAAGCAAGGCCGACAAGGAAAACATCAAAGTAGATAGCTAATAACAAGGTCAAAAAAGTCTTACCCAAAACAATTAGATATCACACATATACAAGCCTTTATGAGTACATAGATTATCTTTTAGTCAGGACAAAGCCCCAGCCTACGCGTCAATTGTACATATGCATAACTTGATTCAAAATATTTATCTCAACGAATTCAAAAAGAATGAAGTTTAGCAATCAAAAGCTTAAAGCAACAACCTCCTACTGAAGAGGTCGATCCCGATCTCTATTTGAACCTACAACATGAAATGCAACACTCAAGACAATAACCTAAAACTTAAATTCTACTGAAGGTCTTGTCACTTCTGAACCCTGGACCTGGTCGGTATTCGAGAACCATTGATGGCCCCCAAGTGAATCCTTGTCCTGGCTGACTACTAAGCAAAAGACTAACTTAAGCATACACAAACATCAAAATTGAAGAATTGCTTAAAACAATTTAATAAAGATCAAAGCTATTTGGAAATACTAAGTATTAAACATAAAGTTTTAAATAAAACATCTGAAACGCAATACTGAAAGACTGATCAAGACTGTCAATTTATAAAGTCTCTACTATATAAAGATAGGTGTGGGAAAAAGATCCACGACACCTCAAAACGCTATTACTAACAAATCATAAAACTAAAGTCATCTGAAAACAAAGAGATATCAACAAAAACTAACGAGCGGATGATGTGATTGCAATGGAACTCCTATTGATAATCCTAAGTATTTGAATCTGCATCATAAAATGATACATGTCAAATGACATTAGTACATTGAGTGTACAAGTATGTAATATGGCTGAATAACACAAATAGCTGACTGAAAGACTAAAAGCAACTTAACTGAAGTATAGTATAAATCAAGATGAAAATGATTTAAACACTTTCTGTATGGATGCAATAATAGTAAATACTGAACTGAAATACTGAAAGTACTCAACTGAAGTATAATATAAATCATGATGAAAATCATTTCAGATCTTATTGTAAGAATGTAATAATAGCAAATACTAAACTAAAATATATAAATAAAAATATACATTACTTTTCTGGGAGTTTCTCTAACCGACAACCATCACTTTGAGCCTCGTGATTATATAACGCCATACCCATGTTGCCAGAGCCGCCCTATAACTTGCCGGAGTATAGAATGCAACTGAACTGATGGATCCAATCTTGAGGCAGGTGAGGAGTCATCTGTCTTGCGGTACAATCCTATCTACATTGGCGGCATACGTTATGGAGTTTGAGTTACCTTAACTCTTACCCCAAATCAATGCTCCAGGCTACTCTCAAAATATAACGGTATGCTCATGTAAAAGTACTCTCTAGGTTGAGATAATTTCTTCAAAGGCCTCTTTAAGAGGTAACTATATTGTACTAACTCTTTCTGAAATACTCTAAAAACTCTTTATACTTTTATGAAAATAGTATTCTCTTTTTCAATGTAAAAATGATATTCGTAACCATTTATGTTCCCTTAAACTCTTCTTGAAAATAATGCTTTAAATTTTTCTCTTAAACTCGCTTTAGTTTCTAAAATCAATATAAGAAAAATTATTGGCTCGGAATACTTTTAGTAAAACACAATACGTAAGGTTTTTGTAGCTAGAACTACATGCATGAATAATAATTCAAAATTTTCAATGCATAAAGTATTGCAATCTCATAATATAAGAATTTCATAAAACTGAGGGCAGAAGTCTAGATTCAACTTGCTACTAACTGAATTGAGAGGTAGTGTAATACCCCGAAAATTTCTAAGCTAAGGCCCGAACCATTCTTTATTTACATGTAAGGTTGTATCATGGGATTCTTAAATTTTCCTTTGGTTTTAAGGTAAATTCTTTAATGTGAGAATGGATTTGAATATGAATTAAGGTCACAAGAACCCTCTAGCACAAAGTTGAGTTGAAAGCTTACTTACCGATTAAGTTTTGACGTAAGATTCTACTTAGGTCAACTTCAAAGGCATATAGATCTCAGCAAAAAATGAATTAGGTGACACATGACCTATCAAATTGAATGTCTATGAGTCCTCTTTCCAACGCCACCAAGTTTGCCTTATTTCAAATTTGGAATAAAAAGTTATGACCATTTTACCAGAGACTGTCACAATAATTGAAGTCAATTCCTACGAATTGCTTCTACAGGCCATACAAATTTCTACGACCCATAATGTCAATTCGTACGAATCGTAGATGGCCCCGTGAAAATTTTTGACAGATTTTTAAGAGGGGTAGTTTAGTTTTTTTCCACCCTTTCTTAGCCTAAACCCCAACACTTTTACACCTAAATAAGGCTCTAAACAATATTAATTGACTATATTACTCTCATTAACGCTTACAAGCCTTAGAACAAGGATCCAAGAAGAGAAAGCTACGGTTTTCAAGCGTTCTTCCAGTTTCGTCAAGAACTTTGTTCTTCCAGGTATGTAAGGCTATTCGTAGTGTTGGACTAGTCTATCCTCACTCCCTACATCTAAATTCAAATAGTAGTAAGTTGAATCTAGGGTTCTGCCCTCAGTTTTATGAAATTCCTACCTTATGAGATTTTGATACTTTATGCATTGAACTCTTTGAATTATTATTCATGATTGTTGTTCCACATGAACCCTATATATTGAATCTTGCTTGCTAAAAGTATTTTGAATCAGCAAGCTCCTTACATTGATTTTGAAAACTAAAGAGAGTTTAAGAGAAAAACTTTAAGCATGATTTTCAAAGAGATTTTTAAGGGGACTTGAGTGATTCCGAAACTGTCATTTTTACCTTGAAATGAGAACACTATTTTCAGAAAAGTACATAGAGTTTTCAAAGAAGTTCAAAAGTACTTAGTACAACTTTAGTAAGTTCTTAAAGCATGTGAGTATGTATATATATATATATATAAAATATTTTTTGGGAGTAATATTGAGCACCGATATGGGGTAAGAGTTCAGACAACTCAAATGTCATAAACTACGTAGCCATCGTAGGATAGCATCATACCAACATTCGAACGACTCCTCATTGCTTCAAGAAGGCTTTTTAGTGGATCCATCAGTTCAGTTGCGTTCTATACTCCAATAAGATATATGACGGCTTTTGCAACGTGGGTAAGACGTGTCATCACAATGCTCATAGTGATGGTTGTCGATTACAGAAACTCCCTAGTAAAGTAAAGAGTAATTATATGTATTTATATATTTCAGTTCAGTATTTGCTATTATTGCATTTTATTTGTGAAGCTTAAATAATTTTATCTCATGTTTATGCTTTACTTTAGTTGAGTTATATTTTAGTTTCTCAGTTCAGTTATTGTTTCACTCAACCATACTACATACTCGTACATTCAATATACTAATGTCATGTCACGCCCCGAGCCTACACCCTAGGCAGGACTAGCACTCGAGAACCATTGTTGGCCCCAAGCGAACCCTTGGTCTGGCTTACTTACTCAGCGGAAGACTCAAACATAAGAAACACCTCAATTAAGGAACTTATGATATAACTTAGAATAACTTTAACAAAAACATTCAAACTAGCCACAACGGCTACTCAAGTCTCATAGAAAAACATCTGCAATACAAAGCTAAAGGACTCATAAATAATTGTCTGACTGTCTATGAAGCCTCTAAACAAAGAGGGATGTTGGGAAAAGACCCCCGATCATCCTAACAACTGAAATACTAAAAACAAATGATAAAAAGAGTCCAAAGAAAAACAAGGAGGCTCACCAACTGACTCTGAGTGCTCAACTAGATCAACGGTGCCCTGGATGTTGATCTTGATTACATGATGCAGACCAACTGGCATCAGTACATTGAATGTACGAGTATGCGAGTGGAATGCTAAACATAACATAAGCTTGAAAATATCTGAAAGAAATACTTACCTCGGCTTTACTCAACTCATGAAAAACTCAACTAAATATAAAGCAATAAAACACATGCAATATACAGAAAACTTTTAAAACAGTAGAAGCAACTTAGTTCGTTAACAAAAATGCAATAACAAACATAACCTTACTCATATAATAAAGTAATATAGTTTCTGTTGAAGTTTCTCTAACCGACAATTACCACTATGAGCCTAAGGGGTGATACAGTGTCTTTCCCACGCTACCAGAATTGCCCTATACTTTGCTGTCATATAGGACGTCTTAACTAAGTGGATCCACTAGTCTGTGCTAAAAAGAACTTAAGGAGTCATCTAAAAGGTATGATCTTTTACTACCCATGATGGCTACATGATTTATGGAGACTTGAGTTAATATGAACTCGTATCCCCATATCGGTGCGCAATACTAATCCCAAAAATATACTTAGCTCATATATTTTAAAACTAAACTTCTTTCTTTGGTTTGAGATAATTACTCAAAACTTAGCTTAAAAGCTCTTTTGGAATCGATGTTCCCTTTCTTGCTCAAATGTGAAAACATTTTTAACTCTTGGAAATACTTAGTTCCCTTATAACTTTTGGATAAATGAACTCAACTTTTTACTCTTTGCTTAACTCAAAACTTAATTCTTAAAACAAAGTAAAAACGTTTGTGAAAGAATTTTGAAAACTTTATGAAC
>NW_006238986.1:2054950-2060727 GCF_000226075.1 Solanum tuberosum | reverse complement strand
GCCCCAGAGGTCAAAATTCAGAGACCCCTTCTTGGGGTTCTGAGAGGGGCGAAGCCCCAGGACCCTACCCAGGTGCTCCCCGACCTTTCTTCCTCGTTTTTCATCTCTAAACCCTCTAATTTCACTTGGTTCTTTCCCCCAAACACTTAGAATCGATTATACCCTCAATATATACTATATTCAACTCGAAATTACACCCGAAAACATGAATCAAATCTCAAGAAAACTTCAACAACACGACCCACAAGAACTCAAACGAATTTCATCAATAACTCAAATGATTTACTTTTAAATCTAATATACATCGCTGAATTGAATCATGATTGGCGTGTGGGTGAACTAACCCAATGCTATGTGATCTCACATACCTCGTAGGATTGAATCCTTGGCGAAATCCACAACCAAACTCAAACGTTCTTGACGATTCTTGATTTTTCTTCTCCTTTCTCCTCTTTTTCTCTTTTTCTCCAAGTCCTAGCGTGAAGTTCCAATTGACTAAACTGATCTAATTCTGATTATACCCCAAATAAACTCCTAAAAACAAATTAAAAATAATAGAGTAAGGAAAGGACTAAAATACCCTTCCAAAATCCGGATTGGACTTTCTTATTGAACCAACCCAACTTCCAATGGGCATAACTCACTCATACGAACTCGGAATCGTGCAAACTCAGCGGCGTTGGAAATATTATTCCAAGAATTTTCCTACGTTATCTGGAACCACACCTAACTCATCCTTATCTGGGAGTTATGGTCGTTTGAAGTTGACCAAAAACTCAACTTAACATACTTAACAAATTTTCCGGATTTCAATTCTTTCCAAAAATGACTATTTCCAAATTCTTAACTTCTTCCTAGTTATTTCAATTTGAGAGATGTTACAATATCTCCCTCTTGGGAACATTCTTCCTCGAATGAGTTTACTCGTAGTAGGCTAAGGGTGTAACATCTAAAATTCAGCTCAAACACCCAACAAGCAATGCAAATACAACATGCCAACTCATAAATTAAAGATTACTAAGAAGAGAATTAGTACATTGGTCTGGAACTTCTCCGGTTTCAAAGAGATGTGGATATCTCTTCTTCATATCTACCTTAGCTTCCCAAGTAGCTTCCTCAACAAATTGGTTCCTCCAAAGAACTTTGACTGATGTTACCTCATTTGTCCTCAACTTGCGAACTTTGAGATCTAAAATCTAAACTGGAATCTCTTCATAAGATAAGCTATCCTTGATTCCAATATCTTCAGTTGGTATGATCAATAAAGGATCGCCCATGCACTTCTTCAACATGGAAATGTGAAATACCGGATGAACCGCTACTAACTCTTGTGGTTCCAACTCATAAGCTACCTTACCAACCCTTTTTGATATTCTGTAAGGGCCAATATATCGGGGACTAAGCTTCCCCTTCTTACCAAATCTCATAACACCCTTCATGGGTGAAACTTTAAGATATACCCAATGATCTACATCAAAC
Organism: Solanum tuberosum; assembly: GCF_000226075.1. Taxonomy (NCBI): domain Eukaryota; kingdom Viridiplantae; phylum Streptophyta; class Magnoliopsida; order Solanales; family Solanaceae; genus Solanum; species Solanum tuberosum. The sequence goes on along the minus strand of NW_006238986.1, from coordinate 2,059,248 downwards.
TCTAACTCCCTTCTCCTAACATCAGTATAGGATTCCTGACGACTCTGCGCTGTTTTCAACCTCTCTTGAATCACTTTCACCTTCTTCATAGCTTGTGAACTAAATCTGGTCATATCAACCCAGCTTCACCAACTTCAAACCATCCAATAGGAGATCTGCATATTCTCCCATAAAGAGCTTCATAATGAGCCATTTGGATGCTAGAGTGGTAACTATTGTTATAAGCAAATTCAATAAGAGGTAGGTGATTATCCCAATTACATTTGAAATCAATCACACAATCCCTCAACATATCCTCTAAGGTCTGAATAGCTTGCCCATCTGTCTGAGGATGAAAGGCAGTACTTAAGTTCACCTTTGAACCCAAGCCTTTTTGGAATGACTTCCAAAACTATGCAGTAAATTGCGCACCCCTGTCTGAAATAATGTAGACCGGAACCCCGTGAAGTCTTACCACCTATTGAATATACAACTTAGCATAATCCTCTGTTGAATGGGTAGTCTTTACCAGCAAAAAGTGGGTTGATTTTGTCATTCTATCAACAATCACCCAAATAGAATCATGTTGCCTGCGAGACCTTGGTAAACCCGTGATGAAGTCCATATTAATCATCTCCCACTTCCATTTCAGAAGTTCTATAATCTATGCCAACCCACCGAACCTTTGATGCTCTACCTTAACTTGTTGACAATTCGGACACTTAGCCACAAATTCAGCAATGCCCTTCTTCATACTACTCCACCAATAAACCTCTCTCAGGTCGCGATACATCTTTGTGGAACACGGATGAATGGAATATCTGGAGCTATGAGCTTCCACCGGTTATTAATGTCCCGAGATCCAATACAACGAAAGCTTTTCGCTCAACCTTTCTTTCGCCTAAACAATTTCATTGCCTCACTCTGCCTCGGAAAGCACGGGTGAGCCACATGCAGGGAAACTTGCACGTGTGGTTCTGGAAGGAATGAATCTAGGGAAGAAGTCGCAAGGACTCGATGATCCTCTCTTGGAGTTCATCCACCCTTAGTACACACAATCTACCTTGATACCTTAATACACCATATCCCTTATTTAAAAGCCATTACTTTTTGTTTATGAACATTTGCCTTCAATTCAAGCAAAATAGGTGTTGATCTTGCTTCTCTTTTACTTCTGACACTAATGATGATTCAGCCCCATTCATCACCACTACTCCTCTTTCTGTGAAATACATTAGGCGAACTCCCAGGCGTGCAAGTATATGCACATCTTTCGCTAGCTCTTTCTTATCTTCCTCAAGGCATCAACAACAATATTAGCCTTAACTGGGTGGTAAAGTATACCCATGTCATAATCCTTGAGTAATTCTAACAACCTCTTTTGTCTGAGATTAAGCTCTTTCTGAGTAAACACATACTGAAGACTCTTGTGATCAATGAATACGTCTACATGAACACCATACAAATAATGACGCCATATCTTCAAAGAAAATACTACAACATCCAACTCTAAGTCATGGGTTGGGTAATTCTTCTCATGAACTTTCAACTGTCTGGAGACATAAGTTATAACCTTGCCATTATGCATTAATACGCAACCCAAACCAACTCTAGATGCATCACAATACACCACAAAACCTTGAGTACCCTCTAGTAAGGTCAAAATTGGGGCAGTAGTCAACCTCTTTTTCAATTCCTGAAAGCTTTTCTCACAAGCTTCAGACCATTGAAACTTCACTATTTTCTGGGTTAACTTGGTCAAATGGGATGAAATAGATGAGAACCCCTCTACGAACCTTCTATAATAGCCAGCAAAACTCAAAACACTCCTAATATCGGTTGGAGATGTGGGTCTAGGCCAATTCTGCACTACCTTTATTTCTGCGTATCAACTTTAATTCCCTCTCCAGACACAATGTGGCCTAAGAATGCCACAGACTCAAGCCAAAACTCACACTTAGAGAACTTAGCATACAACTCTCTATCTTTTAGAGTCTGGAGAACTATTCTGAGATGACTAGCATGATCTTCTTCATTCCTTGAATAGATTAGTACGTCATCAATGAATACGATAACAAACATATCTAAATAAGGTTTGAATACTATATCCATAAGGTCCATGAATGATGCAGGTGCATTGGTCAAACCAAAGGACATAACTAGGAATTCATAATGACCATAACGGGTCCTGAAAGTTGTCTTTGGAATATCACATTCCGTTAATCTTAACTGATGGTAGCTAGATCTGAGGTCTATTTTTGAAAAATAGGTGGCACCCTGAAGCTGGTCGAATATATCATTAATTCTCGAAAGAGGATACGTGTTCTTGATGGTAACCTTGTTCAACTGACGGTAATCTATACACATTATAAGGAACCATCTTTCTTTCTCACAAATAAGACCAGAGCGCCCCAATGTGAGACACTTGGTCGAATAAAGTCCTTCTCAAGGAGATCTTTCAATTGTTTTTTAAGCTCTTTCAACTCTGATGGTGTCATTCTATATGGCGGAAAAGAGATAGGACGAGTGTCAGGAAGAATATCTATACCGAAGTCTATTTCTCTCTCACGAGGGACTCTGGGTAGATCATCAGGAAAGACTTCATAAAACTCACTCACAACTGGAACTAACTCAATATGAGGTGTCTCAACACTAGAGCCATTAACTCGAACTAAGTAATAGACACAACCTTTAGAAACCAACTTCCTCGCCTTTAGGTACGAAATGAAATGACCCTTAGGCACTACTAAACTACTAATCCACTCTATAACTGGCTCATTTGGAAACTAGAACGTGACTACTCGAGTTCTACAATCTATTGATGCATAACAGGCATGAAGCCAGTCCATACCTAGAATGACATCAAAATCTACCATGTCTAACTCAACTAAATCAACCATGGTACTCTTGTGATTGACAGAAATTGTACAATCACGATAGATTCTCTCAGCTATAATAGAATCACCTACGGTGTAGAAACACTGAAGGGCTCAAGAAGTTGCTCAGGAAGAATCTCAAAGTTCATAGCAACATAAGGAGTAAAAAAAGATAAACTCGCTCTTGGATCTAACAAAGCATAAACAACAAAGTTAAAGACTTGGATCATACCAGTGACAACGTCTGACGAATCCTCTTGCTCTTGGTAGATGGTGATACATAGAGGCGGTTTGCTCCTCCGCCAGTGCCGGAAGTAGCTCCTCTAGGTGCAGCCCTGTCTGGTGGAGCAATTGATGAAGATTGGGCTATATTGCCCTGATTCCCATTACCTTGTCGGTTTTTAGGGCACTCTTTCATGAAGTGACCCTCTTGTCCACACTTAAAACAACCTGTAGAGCCATCATGACACTTACTTGGGTGGGTTCTACCATACTTAGCACATACATGAGCCGAGTTACCTCCTTGTGCCACACTACCCTGAGACTGCGCAAGTCTAGCTTTGAAATGCTGAGAATTCTGACTATTGTACTCACATTTATTTCTGGGTGCAGGTGCACTAGCAGATGATGGAGCAGGTCCCTTTTGATTTTACTGAAACGACGAACGATTCACATTACTTTTTTATTGTCCGGACTCATTCCCTGTCTTAGCTTTCTTGTTTCTAAACTCTTTTCTATCCCTCAGCTTCTCTTCCTCAACCTGCTGCACATAAACCATCAACCTTGCTATATCAATGTCACCTATTAGCATTGCAGCCTTACTTTCCTTACTCGACAGACGAGACAGCGCAGCAACATACAGACTCATCTTACTCCGCATATCTGCAACCATCTCCGAAGCATAGCGGGAGAGTTGGGTGAACTTCAAGCTATACTCATGGACACTTAGTGAATTTGCTTAAGGGTGAGAATGGCTCGTACCTTAGCCTCTTTCAATTCTCGGGGAAAGAAACGCCCCAAGAAAACCTCCTCAAAACAAGCCCAACTCGCAGGTGGTGCTCCCTCAGCTCTACCCTTCTTCTACTAGTCAAACCAAGTCCTAGCAACATTCTTCAGTTAATATGCAGCTAGTTCAACTCGCTCAGTATCGGCAACGTGCATAACATCAAATACCTTTTGCAGTTCCTCAATAAAGTTCTCTGGATCCTCAGTAGTGCTTGAACCAGTGAAACTTGGAGAGTTCATCCTCAAAAATTCGCGGATCCTCGAAGTGTCAGCCTCTTCTTGTCGATCATCTCTTTGTTGAACAACCTAGTTGGTCACAACTTGGCTTAACATCCTTATCGCTTCCCTGAACTCAGCATTGGTAACTTCTCATGTTGCACTTCAGGTGCATTGGGTACCCCTTGCTCCTCAACATTACGCCTAGCAAGACGACCTCTG
>NW_006238986.1:2048138-2052655 GCF_000226075.1 Solanum tuberosum | reverse complement strand
GTGATCGACCCTTACCTCCAACGACTTCTAGTCATGGAGCAAGGAAGATCATGTATGGTGCCCATGGTTAAGGTACCGAAGACGGAAGGACAAGTACGCCTAACGGCCATGCAGCTCGAGAAAAACCCTAAGAAGAAGGAGTCGACGCATACGACCACCATTGCAAGTTCGAAGAAAGACAATGGTGCAAAAAGGTCCCTGCCGCCACGCTCGAAGAAGGTTCCTAATAGGAACAATGTCGTGATGCCAAAAAAGCCGCCGAGGCGCTTGCCTCCTAGGAAGGAGGTCGGTCATAAGTCCGAGCTAGAAGCGATATGGAAGGCGATGAAGGCGTTGCGCAAGGGCCTTGATCGAGTCAATGGACTATTGGTCGCGCATGCCCAAGGCTCGGATGACGATGTAGCAGCAATGCGACGCGGTCGTCGCATCAATAGGTGGGGGAGAGTGTCACGTCCCGCCACTTCGCAGTAGAATTTGGCGTCCGGATAGGGGCGGAAGGGTCTAGAGTTGTGGAGAGGTTTCCGGAAGACTCTAGAACCCTTTGGATATTTCAAGAAGGTTTTGGAAGGTCCTAGAGTATGTAGAGAATTCTAGAGAGGGACTAGATATTTTCTAAGAAGTCTTTAGAAAATCTTAGAAAGTGTAGAATTCTCTAGAAAGAGGACCAAAGTGTAAATAAGTTTAGGGACTTAGAAAGTAATTTAAAATTGTACTTTAGTCCCTAGGAGTTAGTATAAATAGGAGGTGCCCCTCATTTGCAAGGCACCATCCATCCAAGCAAGTTGTAAGCAATCTTCCAAAGCAATACAAAAGCCTTCTTCCAAAACTCTCTTTGTTCTTTCTAAGTCTTTCCTTAAGCATTCTCTTAGCGATCTAGTCTTAAAAGGCTTACTTGAGCTTACAAGATCGAGAAAGATTCGTGAGTAAGTTGTCAAGTGCCGCACGGAGCTTTAGTAAGACTCTAAGTCCGTGACACCTTGCTCCACAACATTACGCCTAGAAAGACGACCTCTGACAGCTCTTCGTGGAGCCATGATCAACTGAAAACACGTGCAAGCACGAATTAGAAGAAACTTTTTAGAGATCAAGCTCTAACGCACGAAATAAGTGTGAAAGAAGTGAAAATATTTTCCTAAGTGTTACAGCCTCCTAATTATAGATGTGGCGCGCTTCACACCGATAACTAGGACTCTACAGACACGAATTCATAGACTACTTAGGAATCGTGAACTCTATGCTCTGATACCAATTTATCACCCCTCCAAGCCTACACCCTGGGCGGGACTGGCACTCGAGAACCATTATTAGCCCCAAACGAACCCTTGTTCTGGTTTACTTACTCAGCGGAAGACTCAAACATAAGAAACACCTCAATTAAGGAACTTATGAAACAACTTAGAATATCTTTAACGAAAACATTCAAACTAGCCACAATGGCTACTCAAGTCTCATAGCAAAACATCTGCAATACAAAGCTAAATGACTCATAACTAATTGTTTTTCTGGCTATGAAGCCTCTAAACAAAGAGGGATGTCGGGACAAGACCCCAGATCATCCTACCAACTGAAATACTAAAAACAAATGATAAAAAACATCCTCTGAAATGCAAGGAGGCTTACCAACTGACTCTGAGTGCTCAATTGGATCAACAGGGCCCTGGATGCTGATCCTGATTATCTGTGACTGCATCATGAAACGATGCAGGCCAACTGGCATCAGTACATTGAATGTACGAGTACGAGAGTGGAATGCTAAACATAACATAAGCTTGAAAAGAATCAGAAAGAAAGACTTACCTTGGTTTTACTCAACTCATGAATAACTCAACTGAATATAAAGCAATGAAACACATGCAATATACAAAAAGCTTTTAAAATAGTAGAAACAACTTAGTTCGTTAAAGAAAATGCAATAACAAACTCAACTTTACTCATATAATAAAGAAATATAGTTTCTGTGGGAGTTTCTGTAACTGACAACCACCACTATGAGCCTAAGTGGTGATACAACGTCTTGCCCACGCTGCCAGAACTGCCCTATACTTTTTCGTCATATAGGACGCCTTAACTAAGTGGATCCACTAGTCTATTCTAAAAAGCATTTAAGGAGTCATTTAAAAAGTATGATCCTTTACTACACGTGATGGTTACATGGTTTATGGAGATAAGTCTTATAACAAAGTTAAAACGTTTGTGAAAGACTTTTGAAAAGTTTATGAACTTCTCTTGACTTACTTCTTAACTTTTAGACTTGACTATTAACTTTCCATTAATTGAATTATGGATTCAAGGTTCATGATCTCATGTTTATGGATGATTTCATGATGATAACATGTACCTTAGAGTGTTGGAATCAACTAGAAAACATAGGTACGTTTCTAAGGAACTAGTACGAAAAGGGGGGAGGGGGGAAAATGGGAAGAACTGGCGTCCCTGGCGCTCTGAGAGGCGCCCGTTGAAGTTCTGAAACTGACTTGGGGATCTCTGGCTGGCGCGGCGCCCCAGAGGTCAAAGTTCAAAGACCCCTCTTTGGGGATCTGTGAGGCGCGGTGCCCCAAGACCCTCCCCAAGTGTTCCCCGACTTTTCCTCTCCGTTTTTCATCTCTAAACCCTCTAATTTCACTTGGTTCTTTCCCCCAAACACTTAGAATCGATTATACCCTCAATATATACTATATTCAACTCGAAATTACACCCGAAAACATGAATCAAATCTCAAGAAAACTTCAACAACACGACCCACAAGAATTCAAATGAATTTCATCAAGAACTCAAAGGATTTACTTTTAAATCTAATTTACTTCGCTGAATTGAATCATGATTGGAGCATGGGTGAACTAACCCTACGTTATGTGATCTCACATACCTCGTAGGATTGAATCCTTAGCAAAATCCACAACTAAACTCAAACGTTCTTGATGATTCTTGATTTTTCTTCTCATTTCTCCTCTTTTCTCTTTTCTCCAAGTCCTAGCGTGAAGTTCCAATTGACTAAACTGATCTAATTCTGATTATACCCCAAATAAACTCCTAAAAACAAATTAAAATAATAGAGTAAGGAAAGGACTAAAATACCCTTCCAAAATCCGGATTGGACTTTCTTATTTGAACAACCCAACTTCCAATGGGCATAACTCACTCATACGAACTCGGAATCGTGCAAACTCGGCGGTGTTGGAAAGATTATTCCAAGATATTTCCTACGATATTTGGAACCACACCTAAGTCATCCTGAGCTAGGATTTATGGTCGTTTGAAGTTGAACAAAAACTCAACTTAACATACTTAACAAATTTACCAGATTTCAATTCTTTCCAAAAATAACTATTTCCAAATTCTTAAATTCTTCCTAGTTATTTCAATTTGCGAGATGTTACATGTCATTTGACCTGCATCATTTTATGATGCGGTTACAGGTGTTCAGGATCATCAATAACATTTCATTGAGATCTCCCGGTCACTCGTCAACTTTTGGTGAGGCCTCCTAGCTTTAAGAGGACTCCAATATTTTTAGTTTGCTTTTAGTAGTTGTTTAAAGTTGTCGTGGGTATTGTCCCAGCGCCTATCTTAAAACAATAGAGGCTTCGTAGATAGATAATACTGAGAGTCTTTCAGTATTGCTATTCAGATGTTTTGTTAAAACTATTACTGTTTTTATTCACTATTTTCAGACGATTTAATTGAGTACTTGGAATTAATGATTTATTTCAGTTTTAAAGTTTATATATGCTTGAGTCGATCTTCTGCTAAGTATTCAGTCATGTCAAGGGGTCGCTTGGGGACCAACAATGGTTCTCGAGTGCCGGTCACGTCTAGGGTATAGTCTCATGGCGTGAGATATAAGGCGTGAGGACGAACTATACAACACTATGAATAGCCTTACATACCTGATTATGAAGTTATTAGACTGAAAACTATAATTGAGACTTGATTTTTCTTGAGTCCGAGTAAGAACACTACCTTTCTTGAATGAAATCTTTGGTCTTGGAATCTTGGTGCTTGATCTTGATAAAATACATTTTTATGGTGTTTCTAGAGTGGAAGAATTTAGAAAAACCTCGGGTGAAAGGCTTCTCTTTGTATCTTGAAATTTTTTACTTGAAGGTTTTAGGGTTCTTGATGGAGAAGAGGAACCCTAGGTGAGTTTTGAGAGAATGTTTTTTGGATTGATGATTTTGATAGAAAAACTAGTTAGGGCCCGTTTGGATTGACTTAAAAAAGTAACTTTTAAAAAGTAATTTTTTAAAGTGCTGGAACTTATTTTAAAAATAAGTAGTTATGTGTTTGGATAAAAGTGTTGCAGTTGAAAAAAAAGTTGTTGATGTGTTTGGCAAATAAGTGCTGGTAAACACTTTTTTTAATCAAAATGTCTGAAATACCCTTTAAGCTGTTAACATGATAAAAAGTTGATTAATTTAAGGTTTTTATACTTAAAAATAAATTTATATTTTTCATCCATAAGTAATAATATCTTCCTATCATTCACATATTTCTTTACCACCACAAATTATTTATAA
>NW_006238986.1:2040640-2047425 GCF_000226075.1 Solanum tuberosum | reverse complement strand
CCCCTAGCTTTTAGCTTTTGGCTTAAAATAAGTCATTTCTGACTTAAAATAAGTCACTTTGATAATTGCCAAACACTTTAATAAGTCAAAAACTGGCTTTTAAGCCAGTTTGACCAGCTTAAAAACCCACCCAAACAGGCTCTTAGTCAAATGATATACTTAGTTAAAACACCAAAAACGATTTAGAATAATTTAAGAATCACACGATACAACTTTATACGCAATGAAGAATGGTTCGGACATTAACTTAGAAATTTTTGGGGTGTTACAGGTTTCACCCAACTTGATATATATATATAGTCCACCAATTATAACTCGATGGTGTAAATGTATAACATCACACAACTAATAATAAGATAGGTGGTTTATAGACGTAACGTCGCTCAATCGATAATAGAATCGGTGGTGTATGCATACATATGTCATATAAGGTCATCTTCCACATGCTAATAGCGCAGTGGTGTATATATAACCTACTCTCTATACATACAAATTAACTATTAGTGACTCGAAAATTCTCTAGATATGAGTAATATTTCTTGACTCAAGTTGTACTAATGAAATCAAAGATGATCATGAATAAAGTTATTGATTCTCGACATGACGCTTGAAAATTTATTCCTGAGATAAATAAAATAATAACTCAAAAATATTCTAATACATACCCTTTATCAATATAAAATATTTTTTTTCGAAACTCGACTAAAATTTTGAAAATCTGACAAGCGTAATTTACTCTAACTTATACCAAGAGTCGACGAGGTATAAGCTCGACTTTGATAGAGTATCAATCAAGACATATATCAACTATGAATTTGTTTTAAGGACAACAATTAAATCCTTACAAATGTTCTTAATGTGGCATATACTTATCTTCTATAACGATTTCAACGACAAACTCAATTTCTATGACCTCAAAATATCACAACATAATAAAGGCATATCAACTCCTTAATCTCTATGGATATATTATACAAGGGTATCAATAAATTAAGAGTATATCAAACCCAATGAATTTTAAGGAGTGGAGTACCTTTTGATAACACATCCTTTAACTTATGCGAAATTAAATAAAATTGTCCTTATGTATCTTGATTTCAAGTCATCTAGCATATTACAACGGTTGATAATCCTTTGCTCCTTTAATCTAAAACAACAGTCAATGACAAGGCAATTTTGTAGAGTTACACAACATATCCAATTCATGTTGTTAATTCAACAAACATAAGATCAGGCTAATGCATGACCTCAAAAGCCCAAATGAAATATGTTTGCGGAAAAAAATGATAATAAAATATTTGCTACCCTCGAAGCTACAGTCTAGCAGCTTTCCATTGCATTGGAGATTGTCTTCCTTCAAAAATACTACGATGATAGAATGGATTGCAATGTTATCTATTGTTGATGTTGTAAGGAACACTTTTAATACTCATACTTATCATATTATGTAACACCCCGCTATTCGAAAGAACTAGAATTAGAAAGAAGCCTTTTTTTTGAAATAATCAAATTTGGAAAGATTGACAAAATTAAGCTAAGTATGAGTTTTGAGTCAACTTCAAACGACCATAACTCATAGCTCAGGATGAGTTAGGTGTGCTACAAGATACCGTAGGAAATATCTTTGAATTATATTTCCAACTCCGCCAAGTTTGCATGATTTCGAGTTCGTATGAGGGAGATATGCCCATTTGAAGTTGGACTGTCTAGATAAGGAAAGTCAAAACCGGATTTTTGAAGGGTACTTTGGTCTTTTCACTACCCTATTAATTAAATTCATTGTTGGTAATTAAGTTGGAGTCTAAACTAATTTGTTTCAGTTTACGCTTCATCAAAAAGAGTTAGGGTTTTAAGAGAAGAGAAAAGAAGATGAGAGAAAGCAAGGATTCGTCGATTTCTTGAGGAATTGAGTGCAGATTTCGCCAAGGATTCAATCCTACGAGGTATGCGAGTTCACATAGCGTTGAGTTCTCTCACCCACACGCCAAACATGTTTATTTCAGTATGATTTTCGTCCTAAAATATTGAGACTTTGATGTTCTTGAGTTGTATTCTTGAATTGCTTTCGTTCTTGAATTTGGCATGAGATTGAGGAGTTCTTGAGGGTTTAAGGTCGATTGTTAGAGTTGTTTTGAGTTAGATTCTTGTGTACATGTGTTGGGTATCTGAATCTAAAGAGGAATTGAGAAAAAGAATCGAATTTAGGCGAATTGGGTTAGAAAATGAAGAAGAAACAAGTCGGGAAAATCTGGGTACCATGTCCGCGTCACGAACCTGTTCCTCAAGATTGACAAAAGTTTCTCCGCGTCGCGGAATGGTCACGGACCGTTCTGCCTCAAAATTTATTTCGCGACCAAATATTTAAATGCATCTCCGCGTCGCGGACTTGCTTCCAGGCAGTGATTTCTTGATCATTTCTCATGTTTAACTATCTAAAAACACTCTTAAACATCATGAGATCTTTCCTATCACAAATCACCATCCTTGAATCCATAAATTCAAATACAAGGAAAGTTAAGAACCAAGTCAAGAGAAGTTCTTAGAGTCTTCCAAAAGTCTTTTACAAATGTTTTAACTTTGTTTTAAGACTTAAGTTTTGAGTTGAGTAAAGAGTAATGATTGAAGTTCATTTATTCAAAAGAGTATATCGGGACTATGTATTCCCAAAGAGTAAAATGTTTTCACATTTAAACAAGAAAACAAACCTTGATTTCCAAAAGAGCCTTTGAGCTAGCTTTTTCAGTAAAGAGTAAATTCTTTCACAGTTAAGCAAGAGAGGAAACTTTGTTTTCCAAGAGAGCCTTTGAGCTAAGGTTTGAACAATTATCTCAAACCACAAAAAGAAGTTATGTTTTTAAACATAAGAGCTAGTATCATATTTTGGGAGTAGAATTGAGCACCGATATGGGGGAGAGTCCAGACAACTCCCAGCCCTTAGAGAAACTCCCACAGAAGTATTTTGTATTCTTATATACACAATGTTAATTGTATTTTTATATACAATCAGAGTTTATATTGTATCTTTGCATACATTCAGAGTTACTATTGTATTTCTAAATACACAGAGTTGTTATCCATGTTTTAAAAGCTTTTCTTTATATTGCATTTATTTTATTGCTTTATATTGAAATGAGTTAAGTTGAGTTGAGTTGAACTCAAATATGTTGTTTCAGTTCCTTTCAAGCTTATGTCTTGTTTTAGAATTCCCTTCGCATGCTCGTACATTCAATGTACTGATGCCAGCTAGCCTGCATCTTCTTATGATGCAGATTCAGGTAACCAGGATCAGCATCCAGTGCATCATTGATTCAGTTGAGCTTCAGAGTTGTTGGTGAGCCTCCTTGCTTCCGAAGGATCCCCTTTTTCATTACTTTATCTATTTTAGTTCATTAGGATGTCGTGGGTCTTGTCTCAACGTCCATCTCAGTTATTAGAGGCTTCATAGACAGTAATTGATGTTAGTTCTTGAGTCTTTCCATTCCTGTTTTAATGATTGAGACTTGAGTGCCATTTTGGCTAGTGAATGTTCTTTGTACATTCTAAGTATTTATTGAGCAATTCAGTTTACTTTTTTTTAAGTATTTTATCATGAGTAAGTCTTCCGCTAAGAGTTAAGTCAAGCCAAGGGTTTGCTTGGGGCCAACAATGGTTCTCGAGTGCCAATCACGCCCAGGGTGTAGGCTTGGGGCGTGACATATTATGTGGTATTTTATATTATAATCTTATAAATAGAGATATTGTAAGATTTTATAGAAATGATCACATATTTTTAAGTTATATTTTTTGTGCTTATAATATTCATAATTTAGTTTGACTCGAAGAATAAGATAAAGACTGTTGAATGATGATCGGGTTGAGTGAGTGGATGCTGACAAGAGATCGAAAGATTATGCATTAATTTTGTATTTTTTTTTAAAAAAAAAATTATTAGGATCGCAAGAATGATGTATTTATTTTCTTTCATATGTTCTCTATTTATTTTGTATTTCATATGAATTTCTGCTTTTTGTAGTTTATAATTTATGTTAGTTAAAAATAATAATTTATAACTTTGCTTCATATTATAATTATTCTTTTGGCCTTTTACTTCCTTAAAGATGTCTAATATAATTATTTTTTCATGATTTTCAATCACAAATTCTTCATTATAAGCTTTAAATAACACTAAAATTTGCACAGTAATGACTTAAGTCTCTTGAATTTTTCATCTTTATTAACATTTTTGGATAAGAATTTTATTTATTTAATTATTATTTTTTTGACAATTTCTCTCACTTCTGTATTATTGTAGAATACGCATGTTAATTAACAATTCATTCATATTCTTTAATGTAAAACTTAATGGTCCTTTTTTATTATTAAAATAACCATTAAAGTAATTTAACAGTCAATACTCCCGACATTATTTGATATTTTACTACTATGAATATAGATATTATAAGACTTTATAGAAATAATTAAATTAGTCTTTTAAGTTATCATATTTTTTATATTTACTATATTCATGTTTTAATTTGATTTAAGGAATAATATGAAGGCTATTGAATGGTGAAATCGGCTTATGCGAATGGATGTCTACAGCTAGAGCTTATAAGAATGTGCATTGATTTCGTATGTTTTCTTCTTCTATATATTTTTCAGTGATTAAGGTCGTAAGAATGATGTTGCATTATTTTATTTTATATGTTCTCTCTATGATTTCTTTTTATTTTGAATGAATATCTAACTGTCGGAAATTTATAATTTATTTTAGTTCAAAGTTGAAACATATGACTTTGTTGGAAGTCTTCTAACTACTAACCAAAAGTTTTTCTCTATGAAATCAATTATAGGTGCATATATATGCACACCTAATTTATCTATATTATATTTAGAAATTATTGATATTTTATCATTTTTTATAACCACGCAAAGCGCGGACAAGTTCACTAGTCACCCATATAAATTAAATATTCAGTAACTTATAATATTGTCTATTTGCAAGTGGGAGGAAACAAATAGAATAATTACAAATTCAGATATTGAGGTCTCAAATTCCTTAAACTATAGGTTACAACAAAATTACTAAGATGTGTCTGATTTAAGAAATATTTTTAAAAATATATATATTATTTACTAAATTAATTTCAAAGTTTAGTTATGATACAGAGGATATGATAAGGCGATTGATCATTTTATGATGTTTTTGAATACTAATGTTTAAAATTATATGTAAGCATTGATTGAAACAATTGAGATAAGATGAAAACATAACTATTGTATTTTTTAAATGAAAATAAGTATTCACTCAAATCTCATAAGTGATATACATTGTTTCTCCTAATTAAAAATATGTTTAAGTAGATAAACATTGGGGGAAAAAAATCAAGAAAATATTGCCCTCCATACTAAATTTGTAGAGTATGATTTTTATACTCTTGTCTTGATTCAAGAAAGAAAAAAATCAAATAGGTCACTTAAAATTATTTATATGGTTAACAACAATATGCCCACTAGCCAATCTCTCTCTATATATAAAGGAGAAACATAGAGAAGGTGATGTGGCACCTCTGTATGGTTTCCATTCCTATTTATTTTTAAAAAAAATTCTTCATTTTCTCAATAAATAATTGTTGATTAATTTTAAAAATTCAATCATATTTACTATTCTAATAAGTTACAAAAAAACATCCATCTATTTATCTTCTCTACTTAAATAATATGCCTCTTCAACTTTTTTCTAACTATTGTTATGGTTTACCCAATCTATAAATAACAATCATCTTTAGAGATGTTCAATGTCCATTTCCATTTTCTAATTCTTTCTTTTTCTTTATCTCTTTCATCTTTCATGTACTTAATAATATCATGATATGGTCTTCACTTTGATAAAGATCATATATATATTATTCAAAGATTCATCATAGAAATGTTCACATTAGTTTGGTACAACTTCATCAAAATGAAGAAGGAAGCTTAATTATCTTGGAAGATTCATCAAATTAAGGGACGATGGTCATATTAGTATAAAAGTTTGAATGGTTCCAATATTTTGAAGATTTATTAATGTATTGTTTTGATTTCAATTAATATTATTTTATTCTCTTTTATTTTATTTTGATTAGGTATCTACTAACATTGTTATTATGCGAATGAATGAAGATGAAAAGTATCACATTTTTGTTTTTATTTTTGTGTGTATCTGTTTAACAATTTCTAATTAATATTCTAAATTTTTTTGTCATTGTTGAAAGGTATAATATTACCTATGGTACATTTCTCATAGCTATTAGATATTGTTACCCCTAAAAATATATTATATGGTCTATCATATTAGACATCAATCAAAAAATAAATAAGTAAACCGTCTTTTGGGTATTTTTAAAACTTTTAATTAATAAATAAATTATTTAATGAAAAGAATGAAGAAAAAATTCTCAAAGTTATTTTATAGTTATGAATTCTTCACCCCCGATGAATTCTGCACCCCCGAAAAATGGTATCAGAGCTATGGATAATAAGAAACATAGTAAGAAACATACTAGTAGAAAGTTAAGAAAAATAAGAAGAAAATTAAACAAATTATATCCGGAATATAAACAACTTAATATCACAAAAACTGATAACGAAAAATTAGATCAATTAATAGATAATATATCTAAAATAGAATATAAATATATTCAATATTTAAAGATACAATGAATAACGAGAATAACGAACATAAAGAAAAACTTACTGAAATAATTATAGCAAAAAGACAAGAATTAGAACATATGCAAAATAGACTTAATAATAACATATTCGCA
>NW_006238986.1:2030814-2037022 GCF_000226075.1 Solanum tuberosum | reverse complement strand
TATAATTATTTTAGTAAATTTGACTGCAAATCAGGATTTTACCACTTAAAGTTAGAAGAAGAATCTAAAAATCTTACAGCATTTACAGTAGCACAAGGATTTTATGAATGGAATGTATTACCATTTGGATATAAAAATGCACCAGGTAGATATCAACACTTTATGGATAACTATTTTAAACAACTAGAAAATTGTGTAGTATATATTGATGATATATTACTATATTCCAAAACACAAGATGAACATATAAGATTATTAGAAAAATTTATACATATTATAGAACATTCAGGCATAAGTCTAAGTAAAAAGAAAGCAGGCGTAATTAAAAAGCAAATAGATTTTTTAGGCATACAAATATATATTTAATACCTCATAAAAGTATATGAATTCCTCACCCCCTATGAATTCCGCACCCCCGGAAAATGTGCATTTGTGATTAATATATATTTAACTTATAATTATTTAAAGCAAAAATTATATATCTTATTTTTCACATTAAAGGAGTTATTTTTTAAATAGTTATTATCATATATTAATCTTTTTTAGTGATGACTACAATGATAATTAGATTGATGTTATAAAAATCTTTCACTCCTTTATATGTGTGTATATGTTTGTCAATTTCTAATTAATATTCTAATTTTTTTGTCATTGTTGAAAGGTATAATATCACCTATGGTACATTTCTCATAGCTATTAGATATTATTGCCCCTAAAAATATATAAGTAAACCATCTTTTTAATATTTTAAAATCTTTTAATTAATAAATAAATTATTTATTGAAAAGAATGTAGAAAAAAATCTCATTTATTTGTACATATATAATAAAAAATTATTTTATAGTTATATAGTATGCTATAATAAATGTGCCTTTGTGATTAATATATATTTAACTTATAATTATTTAAAGCAAAAATTATCTATCTTATTTTTCACATTAAAGAAGGAGTTATCTTTTAATAGTTATTATCATTTTTTTTAGTGACGACTACAATGATAATTAAATTAATGTTATAAAACTCTTCCACTCCTTTATATGTGTGTATCTGTTTGTCAATTTCTAATTGATATTCTATTTATTTTTTTGTCATTGTTGAAAGGTATAATATTACCTGTGGTACATTTCTCATAGCAATTAGATAGTATTGCCCCTAAAAATATATGATATGGTCTATCATATTAGAAATCAATTACAAAATAAATAAATTATTTTTTTAGTATTTTTTAAACTTTTAATTAATAAATAAATTATTTAATGAAAAGAATAACGAAAGAATTCTCATTTATGTGTACATATGTAATAAAAATTTATTTTATAATTATGCTATAATAAATGTGCATTTGTGATTAATATGTATTTAACATGTAATTATTTAAAGTAAAAATTATCTATCTTAATTTTTCACATTAAAGGAGTTGTTTTTTGAATAGTCATTATCATATATTAATTGTTTTTAGTGATGACTACAATAAGAATTAGATTAATGTTTATAAAACTCTTCCACTCCTCTACATGTGTTAGGGACAAACATTGATTCAACTCATGATATACCTTTCAACAACTTGACACTTCATGTACTCTAAAAAATTAAATATTTTGTCACTCTATGATAATTTTTATATAATCAAGTAGATAAGTACACATCAAATTATTAATGACATCATGACTTTTTATAAATATACATTTTATTATATATTATGTGTTTCAATTCTTTTATTTTTCATTGCAAAGTATAATCTCCGATATAATGTTATATAATCAACTTAATTTTTTTTTCTTAAGATACTTTTTATATTTTTCTTCTTTTTATCGGCAACGTTCAGCGGAAATTAAAGTTTGAAAATATCTTTCTAGCAATTTTCTGAATAGACAACATCAACACCGTGACTTGATTTGTATTGTTTTTATACACTTTTTTATTGAAAATAGTCAATTTAAAACATTAATTTTTTTTAAAAAATATTCATTTCCGCGCGAAGCGCGAATAAGTACACTAGTAGAGGTACTATATAAGAACCTACCAAAAGAGTTAAGTATTTCTCTATAAATTCAGTCTTTTATGTAAAAAAAAAACATTTTCTAAAAAGGAAACTTCTCAAACTTTTGAAGAAAAAGAGAATCAAATGGAAACTCCCTATGATAGTTGAAGTTTGTGATCATCTCATCTAAAAGATTAAGTTGTTAGTGAAAGCACACTTTTATTATTTAACTAGTTTTGATACACATGTGTTGCACGTGAATGTCAAATCGTATAATATACTACTTTTAAAAATAATATCAGTATTATTAAACCAAAAATTTAAGTATACAATTATAAATGGAATAATAAAATATAAGTTCTTATGAATAATGCATGTAAAATTTCTTATGATTATTAATTGTGTGTATACTGAAAGTTGTGAAATCAATATAAAAAAATATTTATATCTATTTATAATATAAATTGATAATGTGATATGTCACATCTCCATGACCTCCTATTACATTTATTTTTTTCCTCCTATTTTATCGTTTCAAAATTTAAAATTAATTTCTATATGTAATAATTAAAAAATGACTCTTAAAATCTATCAATTACACCTCTTAAATATATTTTATCCTCCCTCCCCTATAATTCATTGATTAGTTACTATTACATTGTTGGAGTTCTTGCTTTTAATATAAAATAAATAATATAAGTATAAATATAACATATAGAACATATACTAAATTCAGTGTTTGGAGGGGTGGGTGGGGTGGGGATATGATAGTAATTTAACATTCAAGTTAGGGGATGTCCAAATTTCACTGAACTTTGAACTCATTCAACGACTGCAAATCGCACCTGAGTTTTTTAAAGAAGAAGAATAGAAAATTTAGAAAGTTCATAGTTTTAAAATGTGAGAAACCTCTCTATTTAGAGCTATCAAAAGGTAGTATGAACATGTGTTTATTGTGCCTTATAAAAAAAGTCACAACCTTTTAGGAAAATCACAAAGGGTAGTATGAACAAGTGTTTATTGTGCCTTATCAGAAAAGTCACAACCCTTCGAAAAGGTCACAACTCATTGAAAAAATAAAAACCTTTCAATGTAAAAAGGTGTTCGATTTTAATATAATATATATGTAGAATATATACTAAATAGGGTGTTTTAAGTTGGGATATTATAATAATTTAGCATTCAAGTTAGGGAGTTAATGCTTTTAAGGTAGTATAGAAGATAGATAGATAGATAGATAGATTGTATTTTCAACATGCTCCTTACGTGTGGGTATGATTTTTTTAATGTGCCAAGCACGTGAATATTCTTTTTTGATACGAGTGCTGGTGAGATTTAATCTCAAGACTGCTGCCAACTCTGATACGATGTGAAGTGTGTGACCATCTCATCCAAAAACTTATGTTGTTAGAGAGAGCACACTTTTATTATTTAATTGTATTCTCAACAAGAAGAGTTTGTGTGATATTGATTGATAATGACAAGGAGTTAATTACAAAGATGATTGATTTGCTAAAGTCTTATGACTATAAAGAGGACATTTTTACAAATTATATGTAGAGCTTGTAATCTTTTGTTTTTCTATATAACTAAATTATGTATGATTTTTTTAATAAGAGATTAACTGATATGGTGTTTGTTATCTCATTTGTTATTTTAACATTAATTTTTCTTAAAAAATTATTTATATATCTTGTAAATTTTAAATTTCTCTTTTTCCTTGTTGTCATAACACTATTTTTATGCTTGTATATGTTGTTTTACTAACTAATAAATGAGTTTTGTGTGGTTTAAAGAATCAAATTAGATTCTCCATTTTTGCCTCTTGCTATAAGATAGTCACATACTCAATTAATTTTCCACATAAAGATGTATATGATTTTTCAGAAGGAATTAATAATTTATGTCAATATTTGTGTTGTTGCAATCTTATCGGATGTGTAACGACCTATTCTGTCGTTATTCAAAGGGAACCTCGTGTGGAACCTTTAATTTTTTTTGAATCACATTGTCAATTTAAATTGGGGCGATAGGACGAAAAAAATCATAGTTTTAATTTGATTTGGACTTACACCAATCCGCCATAGCGGAAATCCTCCCGCTATGGCACCGCATGTCATTGCTATAGCGGGGCTGACGAAATTAGATCCTAGACAAATACAAATTTTTTTATTGTCCTTCCACTTTTCATTAGAAAAATAGACGAGGATTACTCAAGAAAATCCTCACAAGCTGCTCCAATTTTAGGAACAATAGAGGGAAGTGATTTTAGCGCAAGGAGAACCGAAACCCATGAAATTTCGGCCCACATCTGAGAGTTTTCTTATTACCTCCGTAGAAATCCTTCCATTCTACCACTATCTGCATCCCCACATTCAGCTTGATCCCCCTAACAACGCATGTCATCTAGAGTTTGAGGATAAGTCACATCAGTAAGGTTGCCTAATGAACAAATCTTTCAACCTACCAACACCAGTCACCTCTTAGCATCCGCAGAGAAATAAGCATTAGTAAGACCTTATCGACAAGTGAATCTTGTAGTCACTTCATATCCATTCCCATCGGCTTGGCCTCATAAGCATCGTTTGAGACCTCCGATACTCCTTGAACCTCAATATATATATGGGGGTATGACGTCCGATTCAATAATTAATTTAAAATATGTGTGTGCGGGCGGGCCGGCATGGCAATTGATCCAATAATAATACATATATGTGTCGGTGTGACATTCGATCCAATAATAATATATATGTGTGTCGATGTGACACCCACTCCAATAAATATAGATATATGTGCCGACGTGACATCCTAAATCACAATGAATTACAATCACACATGCACATTCATGTAACCTATTCATTTCATGCTATTGACAACATCTTTGTTTCACATTATATCTTTCCAATTTCTCCAATAATATATCAATGCATGCATTACTAACCATGCAATTAACAAGCACTATAACATAAACGGAAAACAACAACCAACCAATCATCACCTACCGAGGGTACTTCTTCCTAGATATTTCCTGATCACAATAAGATTACCTATAATTACCTTCCCCAAGATAACACCCAATAAATATTATAATGCCAACAATAACTAATCAAGTCCACCATCAGCCTAATTAGAACTGTAACACCTCGCTTTTTGAAAGACCTAAAGAGACTTAGAATTGGAAAGAAACCGTTTTAGTAAATAATCAAATTTGGAAAGTTTGACAAAGTTAAGCTAAGTATGAGTTTTGGGTCGACTTCAAACGACCATAAATCCTAGATCAGGATGATTTAGGTGTTCTACCATATACCGTAGGAAAGATATTTGAATTATCTTTCCAACTCCATCAAGTTTGCTCAGTTTCGAGTTTGTATGAGGGAGATATGTCTATTCGAAGATGGGTTGTCTAGATAAGGAAAGTCAAAACCAGATTTTAGAAGGGTATTATGGTCTTTTCACTACCCAATTAATTAAATTCATTTTTGGTAATTAAGTTGGGGACAAAACTGATTGGATTCAGTTTACGCTTCATAAAAATAAGTTAGGGTTTTGAGAGAAGAGATCAAAGAGGAGAGGATCAAGGCGTTCGTCGAGGTTCTTGTATTTTGTTGCGGATTTTCATCATAGGTTTAATCCTTAAGAGGTATGTAAACTTCCATAGTGTTGGGTTTGTTCGCCCACCCACCAATCATGTTATTTTCAGCGAAATTTCTTTAGTGAAGTTGAAAGATTAGAGTTCTTGATGAGTTCTTGAGAAGTGTTCTTGAAGTTCATCCTAAATCTTGTTGTGTTGGGGTTTTTGATGGTTTCTTGAGATGGAAGTGAGTGTTT
This sequence comes from Solanum tuberosum, assembly GCF_000226075.1. Classification (NCBI taxonomy): domain Eukaryota; kingdom Viridiplantae; phylum Streptophyta; class Magnoliopsida; order Solanales; family Solanaceae; genus Solanum; species Solanum tuberosum. The sequence continues at coordinate 2,031,213 of NW_006238986.1, read as the reverse complement.
TGAGGGCTGTATTGAATATATTAGAGTGTACTTATGTTAAGTAATCGAATCCAAGTGATTGGGGAAGAAACCGTTCGATTCTAGGCGAGTTAGGGTGAGAAAACGAGCAAGGAAATTCGTTGGGTTTTCTGGGTTGGGGACTGGCGCGTCACGCCAGCCAGGTCGCCCCAAATTATGCTCTGAAGTTTAGGGGCTGGCGCCCCGCGCCACTCAGTGCGCCAGGGTCGCCTGCCCCACTCAGTTTGCAATCGGTTGCTCCGTTTGAGTTCTTTCGAAGGGTACCTTCACTCCTTTTCGATTCTAACTACTCTAAGCTACTTCTAAACACCTAGAAATCATTCATAACATGATCATAACCTTAAATTCATAAATAATATTCAAGGTAGAGTTAAGAGTTAA
>NW_006238986.1:2017150-2028035 GCF_000226075.1 Solanum tuberosum | reverse complement strand
CATGTGAGACTTAGACTTCCGCTGTGTGTTTTTAAAGTTGTTTTAATGAAGCTTGAATGTTGGGATGTAAATAAGTTTTTAATTCCTCACTATTATCATTATTGAATGCAATGAATGACTATGTGGTTTGTATAAGACCCCTTCGGGGTCGAGTACGCCTTGTTACGACTTGGGGGTGCTCCCGGGTCGTGACAGTTATGTTGACCCTCGAGTCGAGTCGTTCACGTCTATAATTTGGCATGAACTTTATTTCGAGAAGTTTTTATAATATTTTTAAACTTGTTTTAAGACTTGAGCATTGAGTTAAGTAAGAGTAAGAGTGAAGTTCATTTCTTCAAAAGATTATGTGGGAACTAAGTATTTCTAAGAGTAAAATGTTTTCACATTTAAACAAGAGAGGAAACACCGATTTCCAAGAGAGCTTTTAAGCTAGTTTTTGAGTAATAATCTCAAACCACAGAAAGAGTTATGCTTTTTTAAAACATATGAGCTGAGTATATTTTGGAAGTAGTATTGAGCACCGATATGGGGACGAATGCAGATAACTCAAGTCTCCATAAACCATGTAGCCGACGTGGGTAGAAAATTCATACTTTTTAGATAATTCCTTAGTGCTTTTTAGCACAGACTAGTAGATCCACTTAGTTGAGAAGTCTTATACCTTGGCAAAGTATATGACAGTTCTGGCAGCGTGGGTGAGACGTTGTATCATCACATAACTCATAGTGATGGTTGTCGATTAGAGAAACTCTCACAGAGTTATATTATATTTTTTATATACATACTGAGTATTATTGTTTTTTTTCAATACATTGAGTTGTTATCTACAGTTTTACAGCTTTCCATATATATTGCATATTTTACTATTGCTTTATCCTTGAGTATCATGAGTTGAGTATTTCGAGTTGAGTATTTCGAGTTGAGTATCTTGAGTTGATCTGTGCTTCATTGTGTCGAGTACCTTATTGTTGAGTTTCACTGAGTTGAGTATTTTATCCTTGAGTAGTTCTTAGTTGAGTAAGTTTGAGTAGTTTTGAGTATCCTTGAGTATTCTTTGAGTTGAGTAAGTTTGAAAAGAGGTAAGTATGTTTCCTTTTTATCAAGTTCAAGCTTATGTTATGCTTTAGAATTCCCCTTACATGCTCGTACATTCCACGTATTGAGCCATTTGGCCTGCATCGTTTTCATGATGCAGATACATGTATTCAGGGTCAATCAACAGGAACTTCGTTGATACCACATGGAGTTCGAGTTAGCTATGGTGAGCCTCCTTGCTTCCGGAGGGTTCCACTTTTACTTCAGTTATATCAGTTGTTAGGATGTCGTGGGTCTTATCTCGACTTCTATCTTTGTCATTTAGAGGTTGCATAGATAGACAGTAGAGTTTCAGAAGTCTGTTCATTTAATTTGTTAAATGTTTTAAAGACTTAAGTTGCCTATTTTATGGCAAGTTGAATAATTTATTTTATTCAGAGTTTTTTATTTGAGTTAAAGCTTTGTATTTGAGTTCATGAAATTTTATTCAGTTTTTAAGCTTTGTATGCTTGAATTAGTCTTCCGCTTGTAGTCAGCCAGGATGAGGGTTCGCTTGGGGATCAACAATAGTTCTCGAGTATCGGCCACGTCCAGGGTGTAGGCTCGGGTCGTAACAAGAACTAACCATACATTCAACTATCTAGACTCTGTGTCTAAAGGCCTATGCATGAAATCTTTTGAAAATCTACAAGATATTACACTAGATAAATACGGGTCTAACTACTTAGTTAAGAGAACCTAGCCTATCTGGGCGCCAAGCAACTGCTGAAGGACTATGGATGCAACTTATGACTCCTTGGGGGAGAATCTTGATGAATATAGATCGGAAATCACTAGGTCTTACCCTTACTTGCACGAAAATCCCTCGCCTCCACTCTCAAGCTTAAAGTGGCTTAAGGGAGTTTTCAGAGTAACCCCGTCTATTTTATCAAAGTAAAGTGGGAAGAAAAATAAAAGCCATCGAATTTTCTACGATCTGATTTCGTCAATCCTACTTTATAGTGATCATATAGGCGCAATAGCAACGTCACCATAGTGGTAGGCTTCCCCTCCTGCTATGGCGAACTGACGTCAACTCGAATCAATTCAATTATAATAATTTTATTGTGTGCCCCAATTTATAATTTGGCATCAAATTTCAAGAATTTTTTGAGACTCCACATGAGGTGTATTTAAGTAACGACGGACTGAATTGTTACACATGCATATAAGTGATAGAGACATCAAGAAATAGATATCTTCCCCGGAGAATCTTAATATCATGTCATAAACCCTACTACTTTATAAATTAAGTGGTGTTTTCTATGATGTATTAATTTTTTTTCGTTTTTTATGATAACTTAGCATTACATAATAGTTGGACTCGACTCCCTTCCAAAGACAACCATATAATAGCTAGAGGAACTTTCGCATATAGCCACTCAAAAATAGCCTAATTACACTCCATAGCTATAGTTTGCTAATTGTGATTCGTAGCTACATGTTATAGGGAGGAGAGTGGCGAGCGAGACTGAGAGAGGAAGGAGAGAGGCGAGCGAGAGAGGGCAGAGAGTGGGAGAGAGGTGAATTGTATATGTATATCAGTTAGATAATTGTATAGTATACATATGTATTTGTATATTCTGGCGAGCGAGATTGAGAAAGGGAGGAGAGAGACGAGCGAGATTGGGAGAGGGAGGAGAGAGGCGAGCGAGAGAGGACAATAATTTGTATAATTCGCATCTCGTTTGTATAATTCACAGGTACGTTTGTATAATTCACGTGTTTTTGTATAATTGAGTAATATAAAAGTCTGGAATTATACAAATATAATAAAACTCGAAATAACAAATTGATACAAACATAAATGTATGAACTTTAAACAATTATACAAAATATATTATACAAATTACATTATATAAATTATATTATACAAAATCTAAAAACTACACGTTTATATAAACTATAAAAAGTTATACACAAAAAGATTGAATGTATATGATGACAAAACTGAAAACCAAAGGAAATCATCGTCATATACAAATACAATCAATCGTATACAAAACAAATCAAACAAGAATTGTTAGCTGCGAATTATACAAATGTGGTGAATTATACATATACAAACGTGGCTAATTATACAAACTAGAAATCAACCCACATAATTAATGTATAATGTTAGTCGCGAGTGGTAATTATAGCAAACTATAGCTATGATAAGTGATTAAGTAGTATAAATTTGCTTAACCGCGTAATTATCCCTATTAACTATCAATGTAGATAGTTAACGTTGTTTTTTCCTTTTGAGAAATAGGAGGTTTGCTCTTACTTGACTTTGCAAATATTATTTTGATATCAAGTAAAAAAGTTGTTTCCTCTCTCTCTCACACAATAATTTAAAAGTAATAAGAGAGAATTATATTATCAGTCTTTCAATTAATTAGTGGGTTTCAAATTTGATCCTCATAATACTTGATTAATTATATTTAATTTTTAATTATTTTAATTATATATATTTTTAATAATTAGCTATTATCAACATATACTTTTTATTCGTAGAAGGGACAAAATTTTCACACATTAATTTATTTGAAGTTAAATATATTTGATTAAGTATTATAAGAATGAAAATACAAGTCCATTCAATAATTGATGAATGAAAAGTAAAAATTATCTACAAATAAATGAAAAAATGGAGTTTTTAAAGATTATACGGGTAATTGGATATTTAAATTCTATAGTTCAATTTCTCACACAAACTCAATTGAAACGAAGCTTAATGCTTCGTTACATAATTTATGTATCACAAATAGGATGGAATTTTCATGCTTTTCATATTAACATAGACGTTAAGATTATTATTATATTAGCGCATCAAAACAATTCTTTATATGTTAATCTCACTAACAATTACAAGTACTTCTTTAACAAGTTGACCAATCCATCTATCAATTATGTATATAGGGAGCAAAACAAAGTAGCATATAGACTTGCTAAGGAGGGGCTAATCTCAAATTCATCGACACTTGTAATTTTAAAGCAATCTTCTTCTTTTTTGTCAACACTCTATTGATCAAATATGATCAGACCAAGGAATATCAAACCATAAAATATTTTCACTATCACCCTTTTTGTAACCGCTCACTTATGAGTCTCCCTAATTTAGATAATATATTGCTATTATCTAGAAGTCGTTTGAGGTGAGGTATAGTATATAATAATCTTAAGATAAAGTGTAGAATTATTTTATATGATCCATCAAATTTTAAAGCTTATGTGAGTTAACCCAAATGGGGTGGACCAATCCACTGTAGCCCTTGGGAAAAAAAAGAAAAAGGAATGGGGAAAAAGCAGATTTGGCAAAGGCAAAATACTCCTTTTGAGTCCTAACCAGTAGTAACCATCTGTAAGGTAAAGAAGAGGCAAAAGGGTTTCTCTATTTCAGGTCTGTTTCTTCTACTCCTTCCCTTTTCACTCTATTTTTCTCTTCTGTAAACTGATTCTTCCTATTTTGTTTTCATTTCTCTGTTGAACTTTTGTTTCTGCTATTCTTTATTCTTTAGCTGATGAGTATATGTTGCCTTGTAGGCTTGTTGGTGGATATGCCTCATCCACTATTTATCTGTTAATGGTAAAAGGGGTTTTAGTGTTTGTTTGCTACTATAGGCTATGAAGATGAGTGTGTTGGAATTTGGAATCTGAAATTTGTTGGTTTGCTCTTTACTTGATCGTTAACTTCCATTTTCAACTGGAAAATCAAGTTTCTTTCTGCAGTTTGATCTCTTGTTTGATTGAAATTTTGGGGCTTTTGTGGGTGTGGCAGAAGAAAAAGGGTAAAAACTATACTGGGTTTTTCTGAACTTTGCTTAAATTTTGGGTTTCAATGGATTTTGATGGGAAGAATTGATTGTTGAGGTATTTGGTTAGTTTTGGGTGTTGTGTTGTTAAGGGGAAATATGGAAGAAGATAAGGCAGCTTTTGTTGGGAATAGCATTAGTGAAGAAAAGACTGTGTTTTCAGAAATGGAAGTGGAAACTGCTGACATGGAAATATCTGATCGGAACGATGAGAATGTAGTTTTGCCGTCTGAGAAAGGTGAGGGAAGTAATGGAAATGTTGTATTTTCAAGAGAAGCTCCACTTGTACATAAGGACTTCAGATCATCTGTCGTTGCAGGAGGTTGTAGTTGTGGAGTTAATAAGATTAAATCAGGGATAGCTATCTCTGACTTGGAACTTGGGAAAAGTGAGAAATCAGGTCTTGAAAAGAAGCTTAGCAGACAAAATAGGATTGAGTTGGGGCGCTTGTTCCAGGGTGCTGTGAGTGACCATGATTGGGAGTTGGCTGAGAGTTTGATCCTATTGGCTGATCCCCAGACACTGAATGATGCGTTATGCATTGGTTTGGATTCAATCTGGTTCTTAAGTAATCAAGATGAGTTGTACGGGATAACAGGTTTGATTAAAAAGATCATCGCTAATGGTGCATACGACTTCACTCGGGCTGCACTAAGGACTTCATTTCTTGCTTCGTGTGTTTCTGCTTGCCAGAGTCGAACAATGGGCCTTGCAGATACTGTCACTGTAATGGCACAAAGGTCAGAGCTTTTGCCTTTCCTTGCATCATCTTGAACTTCGTCCTTGAATGCTTAAATGATGGTAGAGAAAGCCTTCGTTTTTCTGTTGAATGTTCTCCCAATCTCTGAAGTATACATGTCTAGTCAAATTAGTAGGATTCCTGTGAAATGCAACATGATGATATGAAATCCAAGTTCTTTCACCCGGAACCACAAATTTTTATTCCCAGATATTGCTCAGTTGATGCTTTGTGTACAAAGTTGTGAAATAGTTTTTCTTTTATTTCTCCAGTACTAGTATATGTAAGCTCAACCAAAGCATTTGTCTCAGCTTCCAACCATAGGCAGATCCAGGATTTAGAGGTTCCGGGTGCCACATTATTTTGAACATTCACATATTACTATTTACATAGCTGAAATGGGTTACGCATTGGGTTGGTTTGATCTAATTTTGATTAAGTTCAGATTATTCGGGTTTTATTTCAGTTTATATTAGATAAACTAATCCAATGGGGAGAAGTTGGGACTTTGCCAATGGCACCTAATGCATATTTTGTAATCTAGATGCCACTGAACGTATTTGTATGTTTTTATCTATATGTAATTATGTATACATACTTATACAAAGTTCCGGCTGAGGTTTGCTGGTGGCGAGGCACCCCCTCCCTCCTTCATAGGTCCGCCCCTGCTTCCAACAACCTGTGGGTTTGAGTTATTTAATCTTTATGCTGAAAATACTCTTTAGACCTTTTGCTAAAGTGTAAACATGAAGAACCTTCATTTGTTTGTTATTGAAATTAACAAACGAGCTTGCTACATTAGTTAGTTTGTTGCTATTACCCATCGTATGGGCTATTATCTAAAAGGATACATAGATGGCATATTATTTGAAAAGTTTATTCTTCATATATAAGAATTTCCTTGGTGATAATTTACAAGGTCAAGTTACAATTTTTTTTTCCTTTTAACAATGATGGTGCCTCCCATCCACCCAGATACTGGGAGATCTGGAGGCTTAGGTAAATGAGAAGTAATCACCTAGTATTGTTTGTCTCTGCTGGAATTTGAACTCTGGTGTCCAGTTACAACTTTTTCTCTTTCCATTTCCCTTGATGTCTGGTATTGTTTGTGGCACTAAAGTTTTTGCTGGGTATGAACCACCACTCTCAGCAGGTTGCATGAACGACTACAAGAATGCAGCGGAGATGAAATCTTGAAGGCTGAAGCTGGTGCTAAGGTTCAGAAGTTCACTGAATGGGCTCTTAAATGTATAGGTTTCCATTCCCGCTGCCAAGGAAAGAGAGATACGGTTGGGCATAACTCTGCTGTTGAAATACAATTGCAGTTATCAGCTTTCAAAACTTTCCTGGATCTTGCCGGCAACCACCTTACTGGGAAGGACTTTACAGAAGCATTTGATGCAGCTTGCTTTCCGCTTACACTATTCTCTAGTTCATTTGATACTTGCTGGGCATCAGGAATTTCAGCTACTGCAATCCAAGGATTGCTCGGCATGTTGGTGGATGGGGGTGCCGACAATGTCAATCAGTGCTTTCTTGAAGCATCGCGTTTTGGGAGCACAGAGCTGGTCCGCATTCTTTTGCAGGTATATTGATGTATATTTTGGAGTGTAATGTTTTCACTTTTACGTTTCGAAGCATGCATCTATCCCCTTTTCAGATTTGTACTTTCTAAATGTTCTTCTTGGTGACTGCCTTTGTAAATTTTATATTGGTATTTCACCTGTCATGGATGTTCTATTTGCTTCTTCTTTTTCTGTCTTTCTCTCACCCTTAGTTTTTGGGTTGTGCTTACAAAGCACTGTTAGTGTTTTCTACATGTTCCAATTTCACTTTGATAAGTAGATAAAAAAGTAAATAAATAAAAGAAAACACAGATATACCTTTAAATAATAAACAAAATCTCAACAAGAAATTGCTTATGAAGGATCTTGTTTTACTTCCCCTCAGTGCAGTTAGATGCCCGAGACTGTAGCTCGCTGGAATACTTAGTTAGGTTGAAACTACTTTAGGTCGTGCCACTTATTTGTAAAGCAAAAAAAAAGAGGCTTTTGGTAAACAATTGGATAGCAAAGGGAACTCAAGAAACAACAAGGATCCGACTATAAAAAAAAACACAAGCGACAATGAAAACGAAGTAAAACATACAACCAACAAAAGGAATCCAACATCAAGTGTTCTAACAATATGGGCACCACCAGATAACCAACACAAAGAAACAGGAGAAAAAGGGAGTGCTGACCACAAGGCTCCTCAAGGATACCAGGGAGGACTAGTACAAGATCTTGGAACGAACAATAGAGAAAATAACAGCTCACAAAAGGAGGATAAGGTAGAAACGCAAAACGATGCGAGTACTCAAGAACCGAACCCATTGCAGATTATTATCCCAGACACATCTCTTAGTGAGGCACCAGAGATAGAGGACATGCCAATTGAGAAGAAACAACACAGAAGAGATACTAGGGGAAGATGAACACATGGACGAGAACATAGATCATATAAGCAAAGAAGGAGACCTCTCACCCAGGAAGATTGACAACCTAAGAGTGGAACCAAAAGAGGAAAAGCAAGCAATCGATCCCTTCCTTTGGAGGTTAGAACAAGGAGGAATAAAGATAAACCACCCCAGATTTGATTAATGATTGACACCTTACTTTCATAGAACATATGATCTGTTAATTCTTTGAATTCCTTTGAGAGATTAATGGAACTTAACAGAAGACATCACTACCCATACATAGCTCTTACGGAACCTTTCCAAGGACCACATGAGTTAGAACAATACAAAAGGATACTGGGAATACATAATGTATTGCAAACTGTTCCTCAAAGATTTGGATTTTTCTGGAATGGTGAATGGGAAGGTCAAGTGCTTACTGACATTATTCAACAACTCACGTTGAAATTCAGATGCAAGGCTGGTAATCAAGAAATTATGATCTCAGCTCTATATAGTAGGTGCAATGCTCTAGAAAGACTGGAACTGTGGGAGATTTCAATGTTATCAGATTCCCTGAATAATTGGAGGAGATTTCAATGTTATCCTACGTGATGAAGAGAAGTTGGGAGGTCTCCCTTTCACACATCATGAAGCAACACATTTTCCTCAATGCATCAATAATTGTGCCATCTCTGAATTTAAATTCACAGGGAGTAAATACACATGGTGGAATGGGAGAATACAAAATGAATGCATCTTCAAAAGATTAGACACAGTTTTTGGTAATCAGAAGTTCATGGAGGTTTTTCCGGTCAATGAGGTTCAACATATGGTAAGACGAGGATTAAACCATGCTCCTCTACATGTGATATGCAATGCATTACAAGAACCAGTCATCAAGCCCTTCAAATTTCTCAATATCTGGACCAAGCACAATCATTTCAGAAGCATACTGAAAGACAATGGGAGGAATGACTTTGTTGGTAATCCTTTCACTGAGTTTCAGGTCAAATTGAAAAGGGTGAAAGGAGCCCTCGCATGATACAGTAAAGAGAGTTTTGGCAATGTTTTTCAGCAAATAGCCACTCTAGAAGATGTAATAAATGTTAAAGAGATTCAGTTATATCCTACAGAGGCTAGCAGGGATGCTCTTAACAGAACTGAAAAGATATTTTCACTTAGAGGAGTACAGGTTTGTAGATGGGAATAGGAATACCAAATTCTTTCATTCCTATGTGAAAGGTAGGAGGAAAAAGCTTCATATCTAAGAGAATCAGACAAGCCAAGGAGACAAGAGAAGAAGGGTGCGAGACACTCACACGTAACAGATCAATTGCATTCCACCCCTGCTAGGAAAACACGGATCTATTGGTAAACCCACACATCATACAAGAGAAGAAGGATGCGAGACACTCACACGTAACAGATCAACTGATACCCATTATGACAACCCTCTGTAGACTCCTGGGTATACACAACAATCTCATTCACCGGATTACACATCTGGATGGGCAAAACAGAGAGCAGAAGTTAACTTTAAACCAGGACCACAAAAACGAAGAGAAAAAAAAGAAGAGAAAGGTAAATTTCTCACTTCTGCAAGCTGAAAACTAGCAGCAAACACCAAAGAGGACCACACGTGTTGATCACGCAGAGATTTAGGAGAACCAAACCACTGCTGTGGAACCTCTTCATGTTCATTATCTTCAGAGCTCAGTGGAAGCGGCAGTGGAAAACAATGAGTTTCCTTTAGGAAATTCTTCCAATATAGATATAGAAATAGAGGCGAATTGGACCAGCCAGTCCATTTTGTTTTGTTTCCTACTTTCTGTCATTACTTCCTTTCTGGACCCATTTGGGCTCGGATTTTTTGTGCATGTTTTCTAATTATCAATAAAATTGAGCTCGCGGCTCAAATTGCTTTTAAAAGAAGTCTGGCATTCTCATCTTTGGTTGTTTTGGTTTACTTGTAGATTGCTCAAAGGAACAGCTTGGATGTTGATGTTGAACTGGCTTTGGGGTTTGCTTCCCATTACAGTAAAATTGGAACCATGGAATGTTTAGTGGAAGAGGGGAATGCAATGTCTTTCTTGGGCCCTCTGATGAGAGCTGCTGAGAGGGGATGCATGCAGGTTGTTGAATGGTTTGTCAAAAGGGGATGCAGGGACATGGAACTATGCCTGGCTCTTACAGCTGCGACCTCCAGTAGTCAGGTTGCAGTTGCCGCGTATCTCCTTCCTCACGTACCTAAGCATGTTCTTGCTGCCCTCAGCATCGAGATTCTTAAGGCTGCTGGTGAGAGAAGCAGTGGGTCTCTTGATGGGGTAGCATTTCTTCTGCATTCAGACTTCCTCGGTGATCCTGTTGCCACTTATGCTGTTGCCGACAGTATAGCTAAGTCTGATGATGATGCTGTTGCTCCTGGTCTGAGGAGTTTCCTTCGGGAACATTGGTCGGAAGCTGCCTTCTCAGATGGACTGCAGCAAGGAAAAGAACACTACTTAAACTTTGTGCGTATTGTAAACTGTGGTGAATCTCCTATCTGTTTGAAGGATCTTCCTGGGCCCTTGAGGGTAGCAATAGCATACCTGCCACTGTATAGAGAAAGTGTCAAGGTAGGGGGATGTTGCTTGTTATCTCAAAGACTTAGAGGACAGCTTGTGGAAGCAGCCAAAAGGCTTGGTGGTGTAGTACTGGAAGAGGCAAACCAAGGAAAAGAATTAGTGGCTGTCTTGGAGCATCATCTTCCACCATTTTTGCTAAATGCATCAAGTGCTGCTTATTAGAAGCTCTGAAATTTTCACCCCCCCCCCCCCCCCCCCCCCCCCCCAT
>NW_006238986.1:2013333-2016851 GCF_000226075.1 Solanum tuberosum | reverse complement strand
AAATTTTCCCCCCCCCCCCCCCCTATCTCCCTTCACAAGTATAATAACACATAGTTGGGTTGAAAGTGAGGAAGAAACCTCCAAGGTTGATCAATTTTCTTACTGAACAAGTAGGTCGGCTTATAGTTTACATATCTGCGCGGAGTCTGAAAAGATGCATACTTAAATGTGTTGATTTTATGTAAACTACATTCAGAAGGGCTAGTAACTCAAATGTTCATTGTATATTGGCTGGTGCCCTGCTGTTTTTTTTTCATCTTGTCCTTGGTGATCTTGTTTGAAGAGTCGATTACATGGACATGGATGTAGAAAAGGAATTCATCAAACAGTAGACATTTAGTTACAAATGTGTTTTTACTTGAATAAGATGAAAAATAAAAGGTTACTTGAGAGCTCTCATAATGTGTGGGATTTGGAGAAGTGAATTATGTTGAAAGTATTGTTTACAGTTTTATATTGAAAAATTGTGCATAAAACAAATACATATAAAATACTTAGAGGTGATGAGACAATTGATCCAAGGAACCAGTCCAATTGGTTAGGTGCATAAATGGTGCAGTATTAGCTAAGAGTCTGTTTTGACAATGTTGTTTGGAGGCTTGAAACTTTATTTTTTCACTTCTGTTAAAATATTACGTATTTGACAAATCAGTAAAAATGCTTTTAAATAGAAGTAGAAGTAGTTTCTTTGTTGTTGGAAGAAGCTAAAAAATTCTGCTTCTTAAAAAAAAGGTAGAAGCAGAAACAAATTATTTTTTTCTCAAGACTAAAACATCCCTTTCATATATACATATTTACCAATATATTTATTTTATATTTTTATATAATGAATTTATATTTTATTTTATGTTTATATTTTATTATTTTATATATTACATATTATTTTACGTATAATTTTACAGAACTAAGAAAAAAGATAATAACAATATTTTTATAAGGTTAGAAAAAAAATAACAATTAAGGATTTCAACCCTCTAAAAAAGGTATATTATTGATAGAAAATTTAAATATGTACATTTTAATTTATTAAAAATAAAAGTTTAATTAACTTGTTTATAATAGATATTTAAAATAGTTTCTGCCTATAAAATAATCTTAATATTAAAAGTACATTAATAGTTGTCACTTTTCGTAATTTGACTCTCAAAAACACTTTTTAAAAAAGATTAGTCAAACATAATTTGCTTATGAAAAACACTTTTCAAATAAATAAACCAAACACAAATTGTTTTCTTTCAAAAAGCACTTTTCTAAAAGCCATTTTTAAATATTGTTTTTATAAATAAGTCGTTTTTAACCCCAAACTGGTTGAGGTAGAGTTGCATAAATGGTGCAACATTGCTAACGCTTTCTTTTCTCATAAGAAAATGTATCTTGCTCTTGGCAAAAATTAATAAATGAGTTATACTCTCTCTACCTTTGAATTAGGACAAGTTTGAATATTTGGTTTTTCCATGTCCCATATCCTCACAAAATTTGTAACTCGAATATGAATTAATTTATTTGACTAATGAATATAAATTATTCACTTAATTTTTCTATATTTGGTAAAATATATATTTTAATGTTAGTAACTCACAAGGGTAAAATAGAAAAAATATTGTAATTTATACATTAATTTTATGAAATGACAAATATTATAAACTAAAGATTTATAGTAAAGATGGCATATAAAAAAGAAAAGGGAGTAAGTCTTCTTGGATTTTTTCTTAACTTTAAAAAATAGAAAATGTATATATTAAAGACTCATAAAATATTTGCAAATCGGAGAGTGCTCTGATAAAAAAAAAAATCGAGTCTTAAAGATAAATTGTATTAAATGGTGCAAGTTAAAGCTAGTAACATCTCATCAAATTATTATTTCTTATGGTTTACGATTTATTACAATTATCTTCATTACTTTTATTTTTATTATAACATATTTATTGTTAATTTTTAAAAATTGCAATAAAATTAATTTAACTTCCACTCTTATGCTTAATTAACTTTTCATTAGAAAAAACTTTTTTATTCCAACTAATTTTACATTTTACATATATAAAAAATAATCTAGAGTTAAGAACAAAAATACACTAGATCAATTACAATCAAGCATCCAGATTTGTCCTCAATTATAGAATTGGAGCCTCGACTAATCTCAAATTCTCAATGTCCATCTATCGCAAAGTAACTTTATATACTCAAAATTCAAATTCGAAACAACGGCTTAACATCAATGTTTGTTGTTGATTTGCCTATGTTACAAATATAGAGATCAAAATAAAAGAGAGAAAACTAAATTTACTGTAATACACATTTAATTTCTCTGAGATTACATTGCTCAAAAGTACTATGATAAAACAAAAGATGTAAATAAAGAAATCTAGATTTTGCTTGTTAGGTAAACAAATAAGAAACCAAAGAGAGTAATTAGCCCCAGAATTATTTTATCATACATATTTATAAGAAACATTTTTGATATTAGAAGGCATAAAAGCCAAGAACATAAGAAGTGATAGAATAAAAATGGGAAGTAATAGAAGCATAAATGGTGGTGGTGGTAATGGTGGAAGAATCAAAGGCAATAGCAACAATGATGCTGATAGACAAATTAGCAGAAGAAATGACTCCAAACTGAAATAACTAATTGAAAACACTTTTTTCCCATTTGCTGATCTTCTAGAATTATTCATCATATACTGATTGTTCATAAACACTTTTGTTGTTGTTGTTGATGGTGATCTCAATTTAACTTCTGATCTTTCTCTTACATCCATTTTTAGGGCTTTTTTTCTTTTGAATCAAAATTGTAATTGAATCTCTCAATTGGGGATTGTTGAAGATATGGTTTGGGTTGATTTTTGGGGAGAAGAATAGTTTTTGTATTGATTTAATTAAAAAAGTTGGTCTATGTATATATATGTTGAGAAAGTAATGGATTCAATGTATTTGGGTTATGAAGGTGGGGACAAGTTGATGTTTTTTGGAAAAACAAAATTAGGGGATGTCTCCCAAGGTTCTTCACCCCTGGCCCTGGCACTGACTATGCCCATTCCACAATCTTCTTTTATTTTATTTTATTTATTTTTTCTCTCTCTCCCATCAAATACTCCCTTTCCTTTTGTGGGATATGTGTTTCGAATTTTGAGATTCAATTTTTTTTTTATGGGTATTCTAGATGAATCCCTTTTGTGTTTATTTATAATTAGGGAAGTATAACTTTTTTTTTATTCATATTTTCCCGGTTTAATAATAGTTGTCTATTTTATGAAATTAATAGATAATTTTACAATTAGTTTTTAATTTATTCCTATTATTTTTCTGTTACATTATTTATTATATTTAGATGGTGATATAGTAAAATTAACCTTTCTTAAGAAGCGTATAAATTCAATAGTGGACAAGTATTGCTGGACATATGAAATAGCTTTTTAAAAAAATATTTTAAAATTATTAATTATTGTAATTTACTTATTTTTATTTTTATGTAGTTTTCAAATATATATATATATATATATATATATATATAGAGAGAGAGA
>NW_006238986.1:1995395-2012057 GCF_000226075.1 Solanum tuberosum | reverse complement strand
TACTATATATATATATATATAGAGAGATATATAGAGAGAGAGAGAGAGAGATAGAGAGAAAAAATCAATAAATTTGAAAACTTCATGTTTAAATTTAAATTATTTTAACTTTTTAAATTCGATGAGATAAAGTTTTTTTTTTATAACTTGAATTGAGGATTTTTTAGAAACAACTTCTCTCCTATTTGATGTAAGAATAAGGTTTACATGTACTTCATCTTTCTCAAATTTCATTTTGCGGAATTTTTATTAGGTATGGTGGTGATGTGGTTTTTATGAGTTTTAATGCATATTCCTTGCGTTTTATTTCACATGTAATTATTCTTTTACTAGTATGTTTTGAATAGAATGATTCTTCCTTCATTTTAAAGTAAAATGATTTCTGATATTTTTTTGTAGATCCAAAATAAAATTTTCAAAAGTTTAAAAATGTCTTAATCTTTTTCTTTTAACTTACTTAAGGAATATGTCATATCTTAATTTTCTTTTATTATATTTAAATGTAAAGATATTTTTATTTAGATGTCATATTTTATTTTTAATAATTATTTCCTTAGTTTACTTTTACGTGTCACATTTGAATTTGACAGATACATTAAGATCGCAATGATTAATATAACTATTTTATCACACTACTCCTATTAATTGATGTTTAGTAGGCATTTGGACAGGCAATGTGGAATCACGATATGAAATTAACATTTGGACATGCCATTTTATGTTGATTCCATCTCATGATTTCATATCATGTGATGAAATTCCAAATTCTCCAAAAAAACAAGATTTAGAAATTTCAAATCATGATTTCGAATTTTTCAAATACAAAAATTGATTCACAAGTTTGTATTTTGTAAAAAAAACCTACATATATATCTACTAGCCATTTATTTCATATGTAAATAAAATTTATAATTATGTCAAATCAATTTCTACTTTACGGTTTATATTCACTAAATTCATTATTTTTTATCAAATATATTTACCAACCAAATTGACCAACAAATGGCTCAAAGAAACAATGTTGGTTTGTTTTCTCAGTCATGTGAACGAGAAATGCAAGTTCAACGTAAGAATATTGTCCGTACTCTGTGGGAGGATTATATTAAAGACTAGTACACCACAACTTGATCAATAAATATTGTATTATTTAAGAATGTCTTTGCGATATATTGTGATTTTATAAACTTATGCTTATTTGATAAGATTGTATAAAAAATTGAGACAATTTTAATAATTTTACAACTTAGGATTTTGTTATGTTAATGAGAAAACAATACAACATAAAAAGTTCAAATCACATGTCCACACAAAACTTCAACTTCATCTCATGATTTCAAATCATGATTTTATGTCGCATGACCAAACAGACCCTTAGTATTATATCTTGAAAAATAATTTTGAAATAAGAAATTAGTGCTAAGGGTTAATCTTTTTTTTTTTTAAATGTTAAAAGTATAAACAAGTAAAATTAAAAATTTGTTTTTAAAATATTAGACAAGTAAAACTAAACAAAGAAATTAATTTTGTTGACTATATAAATATAATAACATGTCTAAGGATCTATTTGGATTGACTTTTGATTTCTGACTTCTGCTTATTGTCATCATTTTAGCTTAAAACCAAAAATTTATAAACACATTTTGATTTATCCAAACACTCCAATAGCACTTAAAATTATTTTGACCTTAAAACAATTAAAATAAGTCAAGACATTCTAAAAAATTTTAAGTTTCAAATTTTTTATAGTCATTTAAATAATGATATATTTAAAATTCTTCCTTTTTCAAGCTTTGCACCTGATTAATTATCGTCATATAAATTAAAATAAATAAATTTTTATTTTAATTTATTTATTGATTTAAATATTACTCAAATTAAAGTTTGGGGTAGGTTAATTTTCTTGAAGGGAAGATACTATTGAAAAAGAAGAAATTGAAGTAGCATTAGTCATTGGTCAACCGCAGCATCTGCTTACTATATATTATATTTATTTTGGCTTTTATACTTTTCACGTTTATTGCATGCGACGCCGCATTTGGCTAATAGAATTCCTCCTTCAACTATTAAAGTATATTCAATTTCTTGGGAAACTTCATGTTATTCAAAATGAAATAATCACTAGGAATTGCATTCTTTTTTTTTTTTTTTTTTTTTTTTTTTTTTTTTTTTTTTTTTGGAGCCTACTTATTGTTACGATCAGAATACAATTAACTAATAAAAAAATATTTTTTAATCGATTAGACTTTTAGATGAGATAATCATACACTTCAACATGGTGCAATGAGTTATATAGTTAACATGCGTGAATATGTTAGTCTCTCTGTTTTAATTTATATGACTTACTTTTCACGTGAATCAATTTTAAAAAGAATGATATATTTCTATATGTGGTAACAATTTTACTTTAAAGTGCTCATTTTACGCTTAATGAAACGATTTCTAGCTACACAAATATTTATGACTTATTTTTAAACCATAAGTTTCAAAAAAAGTCTTTTTTTTTAAGCTTCGTGTCAAGTCAAACTAACTCATATAAATTGAGATGGATGGAATGGATGGAGTAGTGGTTTATTTAAATTAATTTCCATCCATTAATTTAGTGTTTTACTATATGTTGTGACGTGTATGAATTTGAATTTGTAATAAAAGTAGATATTTTATTAGCCAAAATATATGTAGTGATGAATTTTGACTTCTTTTTTAAATGACTATAGTATTTTATTTCCACTATCCGTATAAGTAAGTCAGTTCATTTGAATTTTATAAATATTTAGGTTCTAGACGTACATTGTTAAGTTGTGATTTTGTTAATTCAGATTTTTTAGATTCATGTTCAACAATTTGATAATTTGAAACTTGAATATTATTTAGATTAATTTTGATTTAACATTGAAAATTCAATATTGCTAAGAATTGTAAAATAATTATATGGATTTCATAACCATAATTCAATAATTACAAAAAAAATCATAACTTTAAGGGTGTTCTTCGATTATAATTTTAAAATAAGTAACCACTAAATATATAATTATTGAATTGGTTGTATTTGAGACATGCATCATGGCAACGTGAGCTAATACTTGTATTTGGCTTTTATTATTTTGGTCCACAAATTTGACATAATATATATATATATATGGAATTTTGGGAACAAAAAGGCATGATGAACACGTGAGACTAATAATATTTTGTTGCTTCTAAATCTCTTACCTTAATTAATCAACTAATCTATTTTTTCTTCTAAACCAGACATTAATGATGAGTTTGAGTAAAAACATATCACACCTTAATTAAACTGTATATATATATATATATATATATATATATATATATAAAATTAGAGAGTGTGTGTGAAAAAATCTTTTTTAATAATATATATATATATATATATATATATATAGATAATTTAATAAGATGATTTTTCACGAACCATCGTTCTCGATTTAAATATAAGAGGTTACATGCATATATTGGAGAAATCAAGATCGTGTTAGTGCAAAAAAATTTTAAAAAGTTTGCTCGGATATAACAACACTGTTATTAGGTGATCTCTAAAAGTACAAAAGAAATTGTAAATTTTATAAATGACATTCCATCTTGATTGTTTTTCTTGTTCGCTAATACAACTCATTTTCATCTTTGTCCCCACTTTTAGAGTCTCAATCTCTACGTACTTTTTAGTTGTCTAGAGAATAAATAAATATTTTTTATATTTATTTTGTCAAATATTAAAAAATAAGTAGAAAAATCAATTATAATTGCCAGAAAAACATTTTTTTGTGGAATATAATAATTCTTCCTTTTTTGCATTTTACCAACAAGGGACACTTCTTTTGACTCAAATACTAACCCATCAAACACTAACGAGCTTGTTTGAATTAATTGATTAAGAAGTTGATAAGTATTAAAGTGCAAAGGTACATTTAGGTGGTAAAATTAGTTTTTTAAAAAAAAATAAGTAAGAGTTCATCTAAATTATTTTTGCGATTACAAAGAGCAATTTAAATCTTAAATTATTTTTTTTGAAGGTATTCTAGAATTAATAGATGGAGGGAGGATATTTTAAAACTATTTATGATATGTTAATATAATTTTTAATCCTTTTCTGAAATTAAAATAACAATTACAAAAAGATATATATTAAACTTTGCAACAAACTTATAAGAGGATTATTCTACCTATAATGGTAATGAACTTAAATAAAAATCTATAGATACATAGATTAAAAATAAAGTACTATATATATAATATAAAAAGATGTTACATAGACGATGAATTAAAAATGACAAAAGTGAAATAGACCTTGCTTTTAGAATAAAAGAGAGAGAATGACAATTTTTCAAAGGTGGGAAGAAAGTTCCATTTTTTAAATTGAGTGTAAATGATTTTGATTTTTTTCTTAAAATGTACACTTTCAAATCATTGCAAAATATAAATTTTCAAGGCAAGAAAAAACAAGGGCAAAAGACTGAACAAAAATTAGAGGTAGTTGGATTTGTTAGAGTTTTGTCCTGATTTTTTTTTTTAATTTATTTTTTTCTTAGAGGAAATTCAAAGTATTATCATAAATACTTGAATTTTTCCTGAAAGGAAAATGTAATTTTCTTCCATATTTAATTTATTCTTTTCTTAAAGGAATAGTTTTGTCATCTAATTTATCACTGTTTCGATTTGCAATTATAAGCTTCGTATGACGCCCTAATCACTTTTAAACCCAACAAGATCCACCACTTAAAATAAAAGAACCCCTTGATCACAATTTTTTCAAAATTCATTGATCTGATTAATTTAAATCTGTTTTCTTTATTCATTAAAAAGGTAACAATTTCATACTAGAAATATTTCCATGTAATTCTAACACGTAATGTCATGTTGCCTATTTGTTTCGGTATACAAAAATTTAAAATTTAGCTAATATAAAACAAAAATCTTATCAAGTGTCCAATTTGATAATTGATAGCTAACTATAAACCAAATCAAAATCCACTAAAAAGAGAAGCCAAAACTAGGGGCTGGTTTAGATGGAAATTGAAGAGAGAAGCTTTGCCTAAAATAAATACCACACTTGCCAATTGCACATGTATGACATCCCTTCTTGTCACCTTATAATTAGATTGTATAATCTTCAAAAAAAAAAAAAACATCCAAGTCCCATAATCACATGACCATATTTCATACTCCCTTCCCTCTGTCCCTAATTACTTGTCCATTTTTCATTTTTTAGATATCCCTAATTACTTGTTCATTTTGATAAATTAAGAAATGACAATTTCTTTTTATATATTATACCCTCAATTAATTACTTTGAAAAAATAAAATTTCTTGAAAATCTTAAGTTTTTAATTCATCCACTTCATAATTAATAGGGGCAAAATGGTAAACTCACTATGTCAATAATTGTTTTCTTAATAGGTGTGCCAATTTAAAAGTGAACAAGTAATTATAGGGACAGATGGAGTAATAATAATATAATAGTAAAATGTGAATAATTGTTTTGTTTTAAATTATTATATTGAATATTATCTCTTAGCATTTTAACTAATTCCAAGAAATAATCATTAGAAGTGTTTTCTATTTAGGCTCTTTATGGAAATTCAAAATAATATCTAAAAGCATTAAGATCCATTTATTTAAGGAATACATAAAGAACTAAAATCATCTAAACCAAGGAGGCAAGGATTCTATTTCTTAAAAGAAGGTTTATTGGTTTGTTAAACGCTTAAAATGGATTTGTAAGTAATATAGAGGCTCAAAAAAGTCAAACATCGATTTAAAAAAGACTTGTAATTTAACAATAGCCTAGTTTAATCTAATACCACAAATTTATGCAAGTGTTTATGTGACCAAAGAGAGATTATGCGTGTTTTATATAATAATTTTAATCAAGCAACTGAAAGCAATTAAATTGGTTGTAATCACTTATTAAGAGTAATTTCGGGATTACAACTCTTCTAAATTTTCATGTATATATAGTATTTGATTTCGCTGACTTAATTTATTTATCTAGTTTAAATTTCTTATTGTTTAATCACAATGGTAATATTATTTTTATTTCAAATTTTTATGAAATAATAATTCCAAAATTAGTAATCCTGAGCTAAAACACAGACATGACATGTCTTCCTTCCTTCAAACTCCTCTACCAAAGCCCTTTAAGAACACCAAAATTAAAAATAAAAATTTCTCGCATTTTATCTAATTTAAACCACACACAAATATTTTATATTATTATATGTAAATCTCATTTTTAATTCAATGAATCAAAATTTATCAATAAAATTACACTCACATAGTTCCATCATTATTAACCCCAATATTATAACCCATCATTATTAATACCAAGACTTCTTGTCCAATTAAGTGTTGGGGAGATTTGACCAAACTTTTAGGGAAAGTAAGTTTTTTTTTTTAATAGGAGCAGAAGGTGAAAATAAATAAATATCTTTTTTTTTTGAAATCTTAGTTAAATATAAATAACTATTCTAAATATTACAAAAATATTTTTCAAATTAACTAATCAAATATGATGCGCTTCTTTTAAAAAATACACAAATTTTGAATAAATTTTTACCGTCACATAATTTTATCAATTTATCTAAAGTTGAAAAGATTTACCATTAGTCCATTCTTAATCACATATTTTTCACATGGGAAAAATAATTAAGAATATTGATGTTGAAGGTTCAAGGAATTGATTAAAGATGGATGGGCAAGTGTTACGAAACTTTCCCATATTGTCAAAGGCAAACAAGTTGACAAATTTAACCAAAATGAAAGACTAAATAGGAATTAATTTTGTGGATGAATGTGAATTAAATTACGTAAGAATAATGAAGAGGTGGATTGTGGGTAGTCGGTTTGGTTTGATTTCGAATTTTATCGATTTGATGTATCAGTTATCGTTTTGTAGACATACTAAATCACTATAGAATCATTAAGATGTTGACTTATCAGTTACTCTCTCCGTTCACTTTTTTTTTAGAGTCAAATTATAAGAACTTTGACTATGATGTATTTTTTATCATATTGATATGTAAAAAATTGCCATATGTAGTACTATTCGACTTTTCATATCTAAATTTTTTGTTTTAAATATCAAATTAATGTAATCTAATTTAACTTTGAAAATTAGTCAAATTGACTTTTGAAAAACGCAAGATGACAATTTAAAGTGGACAGATGTAGTATTAGTTTATCGGTTATTGATCATTATTGGTTCGATTTATCGATTTAATCATCAACATTTGACACAAAAAAAAATCATTGAAAATCACTTAGAAACAAGGTAACAAACCAAATGAACTATTCACATGAGTTGACAGATTGCATCTTGCTCAAAAGCAAACACCGTCATATTGTAGAATAACCAAACGTTCGAGACAATCAAATATAAAAATATAAAACTGAAGTCTAAGTCACGAATTTCATATACTGAATGATATAAATATAAATATTTAATTTACTATCGAGTTATCGATTAATCCAATTTTTTTTTTCAAACCGTTAATTTCCTTGTATTATATTTTTAGAGTTCACTGTATGTAACCATTTTTGTACGTTTACGTCTCTAACCACTTTAGATTTACACAATCTTTACCACAAAATGACCAAATAAAAAGAACTGACATCTGACTATTCTAATATATGAAAAAAAAATCTTACAGAATCACTCCCATTCTACATTACACCGTGTAAAGTAAATTCATAAATTTAATACTTCCCTTTGTCCAATTGAAGTATCTAAATTTGATTTGGTATAAAAAAAATATTAAAAAAATTAAAATTTTGTGTTGTGATTTTAAACTTCTCATGTTGAAATTGAAAAGCTTGCAAATTTTGGGATGGAATAAAAAAAATGTTCCTAAAATTAATAAAACGAAAGGAGTATTACTCTATTTTCTAGATAATGTGTGTTTTTAGTTATTTAATTTTATATAAATTTAAGTGTTTATTTGTGTACATTCAAAATTGTAGGATATAGATACTAATTGAATCTAAGTATTTTCTCTGTCTCATATCAGTTGATCATCTTACTAAAAATAGTTATTTTATATTAGTTGTCCATCTTATTAAATTAAGAAAATTTCAATTAGTAAAATTATAAACTTATTTTTTATTTTCTTAATAAGCGTGTAGAGAAAAAAGATCAAACTAATAGGGAACCGAGGAAGTATACTTTTATGTATTATACCTATGGTAGGGAAAACGGGTCAAATATATAGATATCCGCTCAATTAAACCATTTTAAAATGGATGTTATCCAATCATTTAAAAGTGAGTCAAATATGAATCAACTCATATTATCATAAAATATGAATAACTCAGGGATATTCACCAATCGCACTCTCCTTAATACATGTAAGGGTATATGAGCCTCTAAAAAGTGCACATATTAAGGATGTATTTGGTATGAAGAAAAATTATTTTTATTAAATATTTTTCAATTTTTTCATGTTTGATTGACATAAATATTTTGTAAAAATATTTTTCAAATGGACTTATTTTCCTCTAATTTAGAAAAAAAGTGATTTCCATACCTAAAGTAAGGGGAAAAAATCAAAACTTTTCTTAAATCAGGAAAATACTTTTCAAAAGTACATCCCTTAAACCTCACCACCCGAAATGAGTCCAAGCCTGTGATCCAACTTAACAAAGAAATAATGAAAATATTTTTCTTCATACCAAACATACCCTAAAAAGAGAAAAAGAACAAAATAAAATATTGTAATTGAAGTACGTATTTCTCTACATAATATATAATGTGGGTAATATTGATCCCATATTATCCATTGAGTTCACCCATTTTCAAATCATATTAAGTATTAGTTGAATCAAATATTTTATCTATTTTTATCCAGCTCATTTTTAGCCGACTCATATCCGACTTGACCCACTCCTGATCATGCCTATATGTTATGGTAAAAGATAAGAAGTCATGGAGAAATCAGAAGATAAGAAAGATAAACCAACTAGTCCCTTTAGCAAAATAATATTAATTGAAATGGACATACATACATTCCAAGACCTTATAGCTACATAGATAAATTTCACAACCACGCCTTCAATCAATAGTTATTTTGGGACCTCAAGAAGTTAATATTCCTCTTGCAACTTCAATTAATCCTGTCAAATATATAAAAAAGGAAATGCTTAAGCAACACATTGTTTAGGACTCGTAATAGCTAACATTTAGCCTCTGTACACATAACATAATTTTTCGATGAAGGGTGCACACCAGACCACCCTTCACCTAAGGTGGCTCCGTCTCTGCACTGCAAATGGACTTTCTAGTCTAGTAGCTAAATGACAGCATGGGCGTAGAAGGTCCCGCATTGTCTAGTGGTTAAATGAAATCTAGCTTCACCCTCTCAATTTGGTAGGGGACCAGTAGTTGATTACAATAGCCCATCCACAGACAATGATCATGTAGTGGGAGATTTTAAGTGATCAACAATATATAGTTACAACGATCATTTCATAGGCAAAGAGGAGTCGTTACATGAACAATATGAGCCCCCATTAGTCATGGCTTGATATGACATTGTACGATTCGCGGTTGAAGTATAACAATGAATTGTAGTTCAAACCAACTAGTTAAACTAAAGGTGAACATGAAGTTTCTCTTAAGCTAAAACAATATTAACTAACCTCATTTTCATCGTCATCATCTGATCCACCATCTTCTTTATTCTTCTTGAGACGCGTTGTTCCACCCTCCTTACTAATAGGTAATTTCATTGCACCAAATGGCGTGTCCACGTTAACATGACCTTTCATAGTGTAGCCAGTACCTCTCCCGCGAAGCATATCCCAAAGAGCAGAACCAAAATCTTTCGGCCTGAAAGTAATAGGAAGATCCATATAGCTGACTCCATTCTTCCCAATCTTCGCACATTTCTCTAAATCAGCACCACCAACGTTGACATCGGATAACCAAACATCATAATCAAGTCCATTAACCGCGAGATCAAAGTCATTCTTGTTCTCTAGTCTCAATTTAAGAACAGCTATTGTTTCTTCAGAAGAAAATTTCTGAAAATGTATTTTCTCAACATCAATATTGGGCTTGTGAGGTATAGGAATCTCGCCTTTTTTCTCAAGAGGCAGAGTAAGTCTACCAAAAACAGGTACATCAACAATGAGGTCTACTTTAATCCGATAAGGAATGATACTTCCAGGCTTTATATCACGATACATATCTTTTATGTCATCATATACCAAATTCACGGGTATTTTCACAGTTTCTGAACTATGTGCATGGATTGTTCCAGCATCAGGGATCAATCCTGAGATCAGTTTCCTTCCATCACTCTCGATCAAATAATTTATATCGATGAGAGGGATTGGAATGGGATTTGGATTCTTCACTAACACATCTGCTACTATTTCTGCCTTTTTTAGATTGATATAAGGGAAATGAACTGCAGTAACATCTGCAGTTGGTTTCCCAAATCCAACTTTTTCTTCGATTTTATCACCTACATCTTCGATGAAGTCCTTAACTTTACCAACGAATCCACCTTTTTCCTCGTCTTCTCTGTCTTCCTTGTCGTTGTCTCGGAAAGACCTGCCAATTTTTTCCGATTTTCGTGGAGATGACATAGCTTAGAACATGATCAACAACAAAAAAACAAAGAATTACCTGATATGTAGAACATAAGGGAGTACGAGGATATTGGACTTCCTAACACATGTCTTTTTCAGTTACATTCATGTGGTCTATTATACAGTACACCACATACTTTGTTTACATACTCTGGATCGTAGAATAATGTTGAATAAAGTGTATTAATAATAATTGTACTCTATTAATTAGTTATGATAAGATTATTTCTTATGCAGCGTTTAGATTAGTGTATTAAAAACTATACTATATTGCATTACCTCTATATGTTTGTTTCCAAAAATACCCTTTGGGAAATGCCTGGAGAGGAATTTGAGGGGTAGTCAGTGGCGGCTCAAGCTAATTAGTGGCCTAAAACCAAAAATAAGTTTGAGACCTAAATTTTAATTATTTTTTTATATTTGAGATTCAAGTTATTTCTTTCTTTTTAATAAAAAAAACTTTTATTTTTTTATAATCTTAAACTAAAGATATATATATATATATATATATATATATATATACCAAAATATTTTTTAATCTTGTGGTCTTAAACATATCATGTGGAAGTTAACTTTAAAAATTGATCCATAAAAAAGAAACATTCTTTAATGTTTCGAAACAAATTAAAACATTCTTTATTTATTTATTTTTGTTAAAAAAAGCTTAAGATAATTTTATTTTTACTAAAAAAGTAGGCCCTTTGATTTTGGGCCCCTAAGGCATAGCCTCATTTTTAAAGGCATTGAGCCACCCCTGGGGTAGTTATGTCATTAACTAATTTAATGTATGTATTGAAACTCCACTTCAATACACAATATAGAGTGTATTACTCTCGCATTAGTTATACATAGGCTAAAAAGATATATCAAACAAGATATTAATAAGACACAAAACTAGTATATGCATTATTTTTTCTAATAATGCATGGAGAAAACATACAAATTCTCTCTTGAAAATAGTATCCAAACACATTGGAAATAAAAACTACTACATTATAGTATCAGTTTCGATCCCTCAAGCAAAACGAAATTCTTTTGTCGAGATTTCCACCTTCTTTTCCAATGAGTTATTTGCTTACTGCATTTTCGTCAACCTAACCGGTTACCTTTGAAACGACGCCTTTACACCTTAATAAAGTAGTTACTTGCATATAGATGTAGCCAGATCATCTCAGAACACAGGAACAACTTTATGGCTTGGGTAAAAAGATACCTGCATAAAAAGCCAGTAGCAGCAGAATTACTAGCAAAATTATAAGTTCTGCAGCATATAGATTGAACCTAAAGTAAAAGGTTGTGTGGTATGCATACTTAATACAAAGTTTAGTCCTTTCTAGAGTCTCCATGCCTCGTACTGTATGCGTGCTTCTATTACAAGTATACGACTCCATAAACCATTAAAGAGATCTCAACGACATCAAGGATTGATATTCAGTTAGGAAGTTCGTAAATCTATATCTTCAAGTACAAGTGACTTAGTAATACCTCACAAAGAGAACTTCACAATAGGAACATTGTCAACCCAGCAAAACAAGAATATTTGTTGCGTTGACGAAGGATACAGGAAAAATAAACAGGCTTACCACAAAATTTAGTTCATATAATTATACTTTATTAAAATTTAAAAGCAATTCACATTAGTATAAAATTCAAAAGTCTGAAGACATTTAAACTTTGAAAAGTAAGAGAAGTATAAACCTGCTATATGATAGAGGAACGGAGAAGGAACAAGTGAAGCACAATAAAATACAGTTATGGTTTTCCTATTCTATACTTCAATGACCATCTTCCATTTCCACATTGAAGCTCCCTTCATTGAAATGATCTTTGATAATGCCACGGAGATACTCTAACTGCTCAAACCCTCCTTTAAGCTCTTCCCACTGCAAAGTTATAATCAACAAGGGCCACTTAGTCAAATTGCGATTTGTCCTTATTACATTTTACATACAAAAAGAAATGCAAAAAGATTTGTGTCCATGAACTATGTTCACAAATTGTTAATATGTGTGGAAGAAGGTAACTACAACATCAGACCAACATCTAATAATTGAAGCTGCTCTGAATAGTTTTCTTTATTTGATTGAAGTGCCCTTCTATCATAATAACACCAAGGGAACGATGCATATATTGAAACAGCCCTTGCAAGTTGCAGGAAGAGAATGATTTTTAGTAACTTATTTCCTTTATTTCCTCTCCCTGCAGAAAGATAGCTGTGAACATTTTTTTCCTTAAGTTTGCCATAACACCCCAAAACTTTTATTGAGCAACTTGCCATGGGCTCACATGGTCTGACACACAGCAAATGGATTTCGGTAATGTTTCATAGGAAGCCAATAGTTACCCTTCAAATTAGATAAGACGTCCTAAACATACACATCAACAAGCTAGGGTCACCCCAATTGACTCTTTAAGGCTGTTTGTCTGATATATGAAGGGAATCAGGGGATAAACTGGGCGAATAGACATGGAGGCTTGCTATCACAATATCACTTGGTTTGCTCATTTTTTGGACGACAGAGAGGTGAAGTATAATGCTAAACCCAGACCCTTGCTTCCTGCAAGCTTTGTTTGTATCACACTTATGAATCTGTCTGTCTATTTTCTCTTTGACATTTAGTTGCTAATAAAGTGATGAATGACGGTACAAAACATTGAATCCAGGGGAGTGTGTTGTGTACCCACATTCTGCTGAGCTGGATAACCTGAATGTGGTGCCAAGGAGAAGCACGCGTATGAGGACTGCGCCTAAGAAATTAACTGATTTTGTTGTGACTCGGGCAAATCACGTTTAGGACAACACAGGTGCTTGGAGTTAGTATAAGTAGCTAAAATGAGGATGAGTAATGAGTTAGGGTAGGCAACAAGTTATAGAAATTTCTTATTCTCAGCCTTGTGTCCTTCTAATCCTCATCCCCTTCTTTTATCTTTATTCATGCTTCTGTATTGTTTCTGTTTCCTTCAAGTTTCAGTTCTATTGTAATCATATTGACAGTGTTTGTTTATAATATAGTACTTGCGATCGTTATTGCTCCAGAGTGGGTGAACCTAATGTTGGATGGAAATCCTTCAGTGTTTCCCATGTTGAACTAGTTTTCTCCCTCTTTTTTGGGGCAGGAAGCAGAAGGTGAGAAGTAGTTCACAGAAACATCTCTCATTCAGCTTTACTAAGATAAGAATGCCAATAATCTTCAATCAGATATAACTGATCATAAGTGAAAATATGCCAAAACTTACTTCCTGATGAGGGACAGATACGAGCTTCCAACCAGCAGCAGTGATAAATCTCCGCTTTAGCATTGTATGTCCCAAGGGGGATCCTGCAAGGGGGGTAATAACGTCATCACAGATTTCAGAAAAATGTAACATTATAATAATTTGGAAAACGGATGATTAAAAAAAATTATGATACTAACAGGTCTGCAGATGATAATGAATTAATAAGAAGCTATAAACACCTGAGTTCCTTGAGAAATGAGTAGGGCCATCTATCTCAAGAGCAACTCTTTTGTCAATGACCGCTGCGTCCAGGGTATAACCATCCACAGCATGTTCTCTTACCCAATCTAGCCCAGTGCTTACAAGAAGGCGAGCAATCTCCTTCTGAAATGAGGAAGTAACCTTCTGATTGAACCGTTTTGTCCTTCCAGCACTGGAAATTTTTTCCTCCAGTTCACCTTTCAGGGATAAGTCAAGATGTGAGTACTCTAGCTTGAGACATTGGTTCACAAGATGAACTTGGGAAGCAAACATAATGTCTTCTCTATACTGCTCAGATATCCGTTGCTCCTCAAAATAGCTGAGAGCATTCCATACATTGGCGAAGAAAACTCGATTCATCTGCCCAAGAACAGCATAAGACCATGATATATTACCTAGCTGATCCCTATTAAAACTTAGCACGGGAGAGTTAATTTCTCCAGAATCAACATCTGCAGTACCATCTGGTGTTCTGTCTTTACTATAAGGTAATTTATCATCTTTCAAGCGGCATTTAAACTGATTACCATCACTAAAAACATTATCAAGTGCATCAAGCATGGGACCAGGTTGCTCGTACAGAGAAGCAAAAGCCCACAAGACTTGAGCAATCTCTTGAGGCTGAAAAGTATGAATTATGTCCGAGGCCCTTCTTGCTAACCTCGAAAATAGTTCCGGAGCAGAGTGCTGCATTGACGCAAAGGCTCCAGCTATATTAGCAACATTTTGTGAATTGAACTCCTCAACCATAGTCGACGCTACTTCTGCTACTCTGTCCATTTCTGTCAAATAGAGAAGCTCACCACCAATTTTTGACAGTGCCCATGCAATATTTGAAACACCCTGTCCTGAGCACTCAGGCAAAGCAGTCATAGCAATGCTTACAAGCATACACATCTCTCTTTGGCGAGCAAATGCCAACCTTCTGCTCCTAGTCATTGAAACTTTCTCCATGTTCTTCGCTATCCTATGCAATGATGTGGCTATATTTAATGGAGAAAGAGGCGAAGGGGTAAGCCCTTTGGCAACAGCTGAGACTGTCTCAGAAGTGACTTCTAACACTTCTTCAGCTGTCAGTGCTTCAACAATTGCTTTATTCAAGCTAATTTCTTTCTTACGATCCGATGGTCCTGCAAATTCAGATAGCCTTTGGACAAACGTTTCCATGTTTTTAGCTTTCTGTTCCTCAAACATACCATCAGCAAACATGCTTACTGTCATTTTAAGGTCACTTCTATTACCTTGAGGAACTTCAACATCCAAATCGAAATCCTCATCATCCGAGTCAAATTCCAACTCTCCATCAATTTCTTCATCCGGACTTTTCTTATCAACCTTAGATATAATCTTCTTCTTCTTCTTCTTTTTGGTCTTTTTATTTCCACTAACCATACTCTTTATAACAGGAGTCAATCCTCTAGCTTCAATAGACTTAAGAGCAACTTTCCTAGCATTCATACACCAATCCATTGTTTCTGTATTCTTAAGCAATCTAGAATTTACTTTCTTTTTCTTCTTTTCAGGTAAAACATCTCCAGATGGCTCCATCTTTCCAAGGAATTTTGCTTCCCAGTCCACCTCGGACGGGTCCTCCCTAACCTGATTTTTACTATCAGTAGAACCCTCATCATCATCATCATCTTCTTCTTCTACTTCATTTTCAACCAAAGTTCTAGTTCCTATGGAATTGTGACTTCTAGAAGGATCTAAGCAACATATATGAAACTTGGAGGATAACTTAATTCTTGAATTACTAATTAAAAATGCAGTCTTTACAGGATAAAAAAGCAAGTAATTTTTCATTGTGATATAGGAAGGAGGTATTTTGAAGCTAGGGAATGTGTTAATAACAGCTGTTTCCATGATAATTGTTATGAAATTACTACAATATCAAATATTTAGAGTAAACAATCAAATAAAAGTGCAAATTCACTTGTAATAAATTGTAAAGAAGTATGAAACTTACTCAACCATGAAAATGGAGTTTAAGACTCCAAATATTGGGGTGGAGAGAGAGAGAGAAAGGAACGTACAGAGTGCTTCAATCGCCATGGCTGAAGAAGATAAACCAGCGGGTCGAAATTTGGGCCTAATAAGAAAATCCACACATTCCTTCTCTCTCTGGTCTCAACCCAAAATACTATGTGGGCCTTTGGGAATGCTAATGCTTGAAACTTGACCCTCTAAAAAATGACTAGAGTTTCACCTTAACTATATTTTATTTAATTTCACTAGTTTAGGAGCTAATTATTTAGATATGTTCTAGTTTGCAATATTAGAAATCTTACAAAATTTTGATGTGTCTAGATACATGTATCTCGGGATACATGAGGTCAAATATTAGGTGTGATTTGTTCTAGATACACTGTATTCAAGTAGATTCGCATATATCTATGATACATATACAAATCTTCCTCGCCTCCCTCCCATATTGCTGTGTATGTAATCTATATCTAAGATACACATGAATCATACCAGATACATAAATATGCATGTAAGTGTGATTCACAATTAATTTGTGTTAACGAATACAATTGTATCAACAAATACAAATACAAATATATATATATATATATA
>NW_006238986.1:1932158-1994363 GCF_000226075.1 Solanum tuberosum | reverse complement strand
TATATATATATTCTGTATATTCACTTTGTATCAATGAATACAATTTATATTAATGAATACAATATATAAACAAATATAATTATATCCTTTGATTTCAAGCATAATATATTCTTTTATGAACTTTAATTGGTTGGCAAATCACTGATTTACAGGGTTAAATGTATGATCATGATGTCCCTACCTCTAATTGTCTACCGCAATTGATAGTCTAACTACATCGTTGAGCTGGGATAGAATGAACCAATTGCCGAGCATTACATTTTCATCTAGTTTTATAATCAAGCAAAGTCTCTAGGTATATCCTATTCTATATACAAATCAACCCTAGTTTCTAAAGAAGATCATGCTTCTTTTGTCCCACATTCTATCCTCCTATCCCTCTCCCGAGTTCAATTTGGCCAATAAGTTTATTTCAATGGTGGCCAATTATGAAATACCAAATCAAGAACAAAAGAGTAATTTATGTGATAACCAACTTCAATCCCTAAAGTTCAATAATACACAATCATATCTTGTAGCCATAATCCTAGGGAATTTAGCTACTCATAATGTGATTTTCAATCTTCAAGTATTTAATAATCATAAGATAAATCGATAAAAGTAAAGAGTATGAATGAACCCTAAATTTGAAGTAAAGTTCTCCAAGTCGTCGTTTTCCAAAAGCCAAAAAAAGAGAATATTTGAAACAATAAAATCCAAGTCTATTTATAATTTGGAAAAAGTTGGCATAAATCTGAGCTCCACCTCCACGACGCGGAGGTGCATTGCTTTTTCACAATTTCCTGAACTCTTCCTCTCCGTGACGCAGAAAGCATACGTGTTTTTTTGTCTCAGCAGTCATCGAGTGTGAAATAATAAATTCCCTCTATGCGACGTGGAGGGGATACCAAGCTAGAGTTTTTCTCACTTTGAAATTCCTTTTATCCTTTGACCTTTTGTCCTTTGTGCTTTGTGATCGGATTCAACTCCACTTCATGTGCTTTCACTTTTGTGTCTTTTTCTCTGTTTCCCAACCTACAATCACTAATCACATTGGTTTATCATAATGCACTAACATGACTCGAACACTATCAATAAAATGGGAATTTGTCCTTAAACTTGGCTAAAGTATGGGTGTTATTTGCCTCTTAGGCATATAAATATGTCCAAGATCATTAATTATCGAGTTGTAATCTTTTTTTTTTCATAGCTTAAGTTATTCTTCCAGTTGGGGCAACTTGAAGACTCATAGTGATTGTTGATTCATAGGAATTAGAGTTAGTTCATAGGATTGCATGCATGTATTGTAATATAAAATCGTTAGCTTAGAATTTATTGAAGTTGTGTTAAATCTTACAAATGTGCAGATCGTGATATTTTACCTATTATGAACCAGGATTTTCCACGTTATAATATTGTGTTATTACTGCATGTGCTTTACTTAACACAATGCCAGTAACTTATGAAGGAACATATAAAATATATTTGTTCCTTATACGAATTACGGGCTCAATATTATAACAACTTTTTTTCTTCAATATATAAGAAAAAATAAATTTGTTCATTAGAATATCAATTTCAAGAGAAATAAAATCTCTCCCCCCAATGTCTTTCTCTATATTTTGTTTCCTTGTATTTTTATTATTAATTCATCACAATCATGAAATTATTGTCTTATTCCAGGATTTATTGAAGAAGTCTAAAGGGTCGTTTGGTAGAGTGTATAAAAATAATGCAAATTATAGTATGTTAGTAATGTTTGCATTAGTTATGATTGTATTAGTTATGCTTGCATTAGTTATGCTTGAGATTTTTTTTATGCAATGTTTGGTTTGATGTACTAAAAATAACATGAATTGCATTAAAAAAAATTATTTACAAAAATACCCTCCACATATATAGTGAAGATTTTTGTGGGACAATTATGTCTTTAACAATGCTAATGCATGCATTAGAACCCATTGCATTACTAATGCATAGAAATCTGTGGAATAGTAATACACTCTTCAATACACAATAGAGTGTATTACTAATACAAGCATTAGTTAGGCATAGATTAAAAAAATGTACCAAACACGATATCAATAATACATCAAACTAATACAATTATTATTTTCTCCAATACACTCTACCAAATGGTTGTTTTTAGTCAAGTCTTCCTCTAGAGAGTCAAGGTCTTTCAACCTCTTATCACATATTGGTGAATTGCTACCTAACATTCTATCCTAATTTTTGGTTTTGGACCTTCCAAGTTTCAACTACGTGTTCCCAAATAAAATATCACATTTTCTTTTCTCCTTTTTACTAGTCAAGGGGAGACCTATTTTCCAAAGCTTGGAGTGATATAAATGTCATAGTCCTAAGAACATACGATGGGTGACTACCACTTTTTAAGCAACTTCAATGAGATAATTTTTTGCAACATAAATATCTATGAATTTTAGTAGATCATGAGTTTGAACATTCATTATTTTTTTTTGTTAAATTTCATATTCAATCAAATATTTCACATAAATTGAAATTAGCGGAGTATGTTATATTATAAATTATTATCCACCGTTAGTATAAAAAATCAATATATACCTATAATATATTACTTAAATCCTAAAGCGACATATGAAGTGGCGTCCCAATATTGACTATCACGATAATGATTGCATTTTTGTATATTTTCTCTAGACTCCGTCAACCCCCAAGACTACGCCATGTATTTTTCTTCAAAAAAATAGTGTATGGTTAATGAAAAATATTATATATTGAAGTTAATAATAATATTTAGCTACCAACATAATATGGTGCAGTGATGAGACTTCTCCATCTTTAATCAGAAGTTTCAGTTTTGAACCTTGAATATGAAGAAAATCCTATTGGAAGCGTCACATAAGCCTTGAAGCAAATAAAAAAAATTTCTAACTTAAATAGCGTGTTCTCATCATCTATCTCCACAACTCTTCCCCACCACCATTTTTTTGATTTTCCACTCAATATTCGGAGTCTGCATTGGAGCTTAGATTAAATCTGTATTTGCACACTGCAAGACCCATCCGAGGATAGCACTCCCAATAGGATTTTCTTCATACCCAGAGCTCGAAACTGAGATCTTTGATTAAGGGTGGAGCAATTCCACTACCGCACCACAACCTGGTTTCAACACCATCTTTCCCCTTGTATAAAAGGACATCTTCTTTGGAGCCCTTTTACACACTAGCTAGAGAGAAATAAGGAAAAAATTAACAATATGTACATCAAAATAACATATTGTTGTTTTTCTCCCAAATCTTGTGATATATTAAAGACTATTAGAGTTGTACATTTAAATGGTCATGTAGAGGATTTTGATCATCCTATTAGTGTACATGAACTCATGGCCAAATCTCAAAAACACTTTGTCTTCACTCATGCCCAACTTTTATCTGCTGCTTCAAAGCCTCTCAACCCTGATACTAAGTTAGAACAAGGCCATATTTACTATTTATTGCCTAAATCCTTATTTCAATCAAGTGTTTCTCCAATGGATTTAGTTCCAATAGCTAGAAAACTCAGTTGCATAGCTAAAAGTGGTGCAACTAACACAACTTCGTGCAAATTTGGAGAAAGATCAAATAAATCGCGAGCATGGAAGCCAGTTTTGTCTACCATTAGAGAATGGTCGTTTAACAGGAGAAGTGAATCGGATTTGCAAAGAAATGAATCGCAAGTGCAAGAAACTAATTCATAATTTGTGATTCTGGCAAGTTTTTCATTTGTTCTGTTTGCTTTCTAAGAGTCATGTTCTGTTTTTTTGGGGTTTTTTTAATGGTTCTGTTTATGTAAGATAATTTTTTTTTGAGTTTTGATAATTAATGAACAAAATGAGTTTTTGTACAAGTGATATTGTTACGATAACAAATTTTGATTCGATGTAATTATTCATATGATTTGATATAAACACCCTGTTCGGGTAAATTTGTACCTCTACCTCTCAAACATACCCATGACTCATGAGGCTAATCATCTATGAAAATCTGTACAATCTCAAAGACAACAAAATCTACAGAACATAATGTACAGCTTGATCTAGCACACATTGCACGATTTCAAACGTAAAAGAAAACAAGCTAAGAGCTACCACAATATGATATCCAAGCAAATTGCAATGTCCCTTATTTGGAGAAGTAGGTTTTTGGAGATAGAAGACGACGAGGAGAAAGCATTCCCATAAATCGCGGTGAGGCAATTACATCGATAGTTCGATTGCTTGGAACACCAAAGTCCTCTCTATCATCTCTTGGTATGTTAGCACCACTAAATGTGCTACATCTTGCTAGTTTTCCAAACCATGACTTCTTCTTAGGGGACTTGTCATGCATGCCATTTATCTTTTCACATAAGTATTGCTTAACTGCACGTATCCCTTGCTCCACTACCTCCGGTGGGGGAGAAACAAGGCGGTTGCCTTCTACACTCAGCTTCTGGAGCTTCTTCAAGCATCCAATGGAATCTGGTAATTCAGTAATCTTGTTGTAACTAACATCTAGTTCATGAAGAGAAATGAGAAATCCTACTGAATAGGGCAACTTTGAGAGGTACTGGAAATTTTGACTAACGTTAAGGATTTCAAGGTTGATTAGGTTCTCAAGATCATCGGGGAGTGATCTAAGGCAGTTTAGCCTAGCATCCAACACGCGAAGATTGGTCAAGTGGGAGGTGGAGTAAGGAAGGTATGCTATTTTATTTGAATTTATGCATAACTTCTTGAGATTTATGAGCTCAAATCCAATGGTGTCCGGTAAATGAGTAAGCATATTGAAGTTGGCATTCAACTCTTCCAATGATCTGCAAGTAGGAAGAAAAGGTTATACTTATGTTCTAAAGGCTTTAGCGACTCTGAATGCAATGACAGTAATTCAATTGCTACTAAATATCTCTTTTGTTGTAGTGATAATGTTATGAATTAGAAATGTTTAGATGACTAACCTGCAATTCTCGATAGTTTTAGGGAGCGAAAGAAGGAGATTCCCAGAAATGTTGAGAAGTTTGAGCTTTGATAAGCAACCTATAGAGTTGGGAATGGAGTTGAGCTGATTGGAATGCATATCTAACTCAACCAAGTTAAGTAGTCTTGCTGTTAAAGACTCTGGTATACTCTGTCAAACATACAACAAAAACAATGAAGTGAGAATTATACATGAAAAATTACATAATTAATCAAGCATAGCTAGTATATATATCTACTCAACCTATTTATAGTTTTAAAAAATTACATAACTCAATGAGATTTCCCTTTTTCGTAGCAAATTCGCCACTCTCCTCCCTCTCCCCCTCTCTCGCTTTACAGAGGGACTATATGTATTGGTGCATCTATGGCAAATTAGAGTGCAACTTTGAAGAGATACATATGTATATTTGTGTATATGTGTATCTATATTTTTGTGCATCTATTGCAAATGAGTGAGTAGTTTTGAGGAGATATATATGTGTATTGCGTATCTATGAATGTGTATTTGTGTATCCATGAAAGACGAGTGGAATATTTTTAAGAGATATATATATGTGTATTTGTGTATATATGTAAATGTGCATCCATGATATAATATAATTGAGTGCTTAGCTTTGACGAGATATATATGTGTATCAATGTATTTATGTATCTATGGCAGATGAGTGGAACTTTGAAGAGATACAGATGTGTGTTTGTGTATTTATATACACAAGTGATACATGATAATTGAAAATCGTCCAACCAAATAAGAATGTGACTTACCCTAAAATCATTGTGTCTAGTACTTCCTCTGTCCAACAATAGTGTTGTCCACTATACTAAAAAGGGAAAAAGGATAAATATACCCCGAACTATCGTAAATGGTATGCAGATATCATCCGTCATACTT
This sequence comes from Solanum tuberosum, assembly GCF_000226075.1. Classification (NCBI taxonomy): domain Eukaryota; kingdom Viridiplantae; phylum Streptophyta; class Magnoliopsida; order Solanales; family Solanaceae; genus Solanum; species Solanum tuberosum. The sequence continues at coordinate 1,988,514 of NW_006238986.1, read as the reverse complement.
TTGGGACATTGGTGCCCCTTCATCCAAAAACTAGAGCATATATGCCCTTCACTCTAACGGAAGACTAAATAGGGATACGTGGCGCAATCTTATCTGTCGATTCGATATTTAATAAATGTGGGTCAGTGGATAAGATTGTGACACGTGTATGTCCGTTAGTATGAAAGGTATATATGCTCTACTTTTTGGACGACAGGGCACCAATGTCCCAAAAGTATGACGAAGGGTATCTCCAAACCATTTACGATAGTTCGAGGGTATATTTGTCATTTTTCCTACTAAAAATAGTTGTTCAATAATACTTGTCCAATTAAGAAAATCAAGAGATCTATTTTACCCTTACTGTTAAATACTATTTATCATCTAACACATTTCTCAAAACATTAAATTTAATAAAGTCAAAAGATAATATAGTAATATTACCCCTATTATTTATTCTTTCTTAAGGGGTATGCCAAGTCAATAGTGGACTACTATTGTTGGACAGAGAGAGTAAAATGATAAAGTGTTAATCTATGATACAATTCATGCTACTTAAAATCGATACATGTATGAAATAGATACATTGATATAAAAAAAAAATATAAACCGTCGATGTATTTGTGTATCAGATATTTGTATGGTACTTATAATTGAAATTGTGAGACACATATACATTATAAAATACAAATACATAGAAGAAGAGAGATGAGTGAGACACATACACATTGTAAAACACAATAAGAGATATATACATTGTATTAGACTTTAAACAAAGACGGGATATATAATTAACGAAAATGTTGTTACGTTATGTACTATCGTGTTTTGTGAAATTTTGTCAATTATATTTAAGTAAATCCACAATCCACACATACATATAACAACCAGAAAAATATACTATTGCGTTTAATACGAATAATTAGAAAACCTATCAAGTTGTTATATATATATTTTTTAAAATGTATCAATGAAGTAAAAAATAAACTAATAGACTTTATCCTTACTATTGGGTCAATTTAAAATAATGATGAACGACAAAATATGACGTTAGGACGGTTGATTTGGATTTAATTTGATCCGTTAAAATTTATATTGTTTGTTTTGTATTAAACACAGAATAAAATAGTACTGCCTTTTATTCCTGAAAATATTATACGGTATAGTTCACATAAACGACTCATTATCAAGTAAAGGGGAATATTTTAAGAAAATATAGTAGTACATTAAATTCTTATTTTGACACCTCTTTAATTCTAACTTTCCACAAGACATGTTTAAAACCACAAAATTAAAAAATATTTTGATACATTTTACATATTTTTAGTTTAAGACTATAACAATAAAAAAATTATCCACCTTTTGAAACTCAATATCAACTCAACACTGAATAAACAAATTGAAAACTAGGAAACATATAATAACTATTGTTGCGTAAAATAGAAGAAAGGTAAATGATAAATATATTTCTTTCCATAAATATGGAAGAAATTAAACAAAACTAAATATTTGTGAAAGTACAAGGAACCAAAAGCAACTAAAAATGGAAGCAACGACTGTATTTGGTATGATTGAAAAATTAATGTTTTCCAAAATACTAGTCGTGAGTGCTTGTCAGAAAATATTTTTAGAAAAATATTCTTTGGTCAAAATTATATTAGAGGCAGATCCACCTATATAGGTAGTGCACGTCCACCTATTAATATCGACATAAACTAATATATAATTAATCGTACATTTATGAAATGCAATAGTGTTTTTAATAGTGTCCTTGTGCTACTGATACAATTCAAAGCAATCAACTAGTTCGCCTCCGGTCAAAATGAGGAAAATAACTTCACTCGGTTTTGACTAAAACATTTTTCTTCATAATTATCTTATCTTCATATCAAATACTTTAGCCACCACTTATTTCAAAAAAAGATATTTTTCACTTAATTTCCAATCAAAGATTAAAAATATTCCATCATGAATAAAATTCTCATAAATAAATAATTCATGATAGCATATAGTGATCAACGAAGTGGTTGTTCAATTAATTCTAGCGAAGACAAAAAAAAAACACTAAGTGAATCTATTCATCTATCCTAACCTCTATGAACAGAGTCATCTAGTACATATTGCTTATTGCTGATAGAAGATAACAGATATTTCACAAAAATTAATTGAGGTGTACGAAAGCTGACCAACCTGAAGATTATTGTTGGAAATATGTAATTTGGATATAGCTCCCAAATTGATAGTAGGATTTACAGGAAGAGAGTCTAATGACATGCCACTTAGATCCACAATCTTTGGGCTCTCTTCTTCTTCTTCTTCAACAATACTAATTGTCATCTTTCTTCTTGTACTTTTTCCCCTACTACTCTTCCTCTCAAAGGCTCCTTTTTCTTCTTGTCGTTGTTGTTGTCGTCGTGGTTCAACTAATTCCATCCTCATCTTCATGATCTCTTAATCCTAACACAAATCATCATTGAAATTCCATAATCTTCTTCTTCCTTTGTTAATTAACTAATCCTATTATTTGTTTATTGACAAATTGAGGGGTCGTTACTTGTGTGTGGTGACACAAACACTTATAGGGAATGGAGAGGAGAAAAAATGGGATAGTATTTTATTTTTTATATATATGAATGATGACTTGGATTTTATGTCATACAAGTTATTTTAGGAAAAGAATCAAATTCTGTCGTTTATACAATATTTATTTATTATTTTATAATTTTCCAAAATAAAAGGATTATGTGATACGACTTTTCTTCTTTTTTGTCATTTTAAAAAAGCATTGACTTTTTTTTGTTTTTTTTTTAAGGAAAAAGAACGGCTAAGAGACATGATCATTTTATAAACAAAGCGTTTTTGTATAGACATTATATGCTTAGAACTAAATTTCGAGGGAACAATTTTTAATTTTGTTTTTAGTTATACTAAAAGTGAGGGTAGAAAAAAAAGAGAAACGAGCAAGAAATTCAAGGTGGAAATTGAACTCTCATCGAGGTTTTGATGAATGTCTATATAGTCAATCAAATGACATTAAGAACATGTTTGGTCATGTGAGTTGAAATTATATGAAATTATGAGAGAAAATTAAAGTTTTGTTTGAACATGTAATTTGAATTTTTAAATTGTATTTTCTTGCTCGTAAACATAAAAACTGCATAAGCTATGAACTATCAAAATTGCAAGATTTTTTTATCAATATTTTAATTAAAAAGTAAATATTGAACATGAATTATACTACACAACACTTTTTTTTTATTGAACTCATGTTCATTAATGGTGATTTAAAGGCTTGTAACTTGTAAGGGTAATCATACTAATTATAAATTTTGTTTACCTGTGAAATAAACGATCAGTAAATATAAAATGATGGGTATTTTTTTACAAAATATAAATTTGTGGACTAATTTTTATATTTAAAAAATATGAAATTCTCAAATAAGCTTTTTGAAAAATTTGAAATTTCACCCTGAGATGAAATCACTTGTATAAATACTAATTTCATCTCATAGTTTTAAATCACAAGATAAAATTGCACGTTCAAACACGTACTTAAATTCTCATTTCATGGTTACAATTAAAGTACTACTATTGATTGTTTTTTAATTTGTTAAGGAGACATGCTGCACATGTTGATTTAAGGAATTGTTTGATCCATCTATTACATTTCTCTTTTATTTCTATTTCTCTTTTTAAATGTTAGGGGTAGCAGACAATGAGGATTATAAGATGGAGAATTAAATTCATCAATAAAATAAAAATTTAAATAGTCAACTAATTAAGGTATTAAAATTTTCAATACACTGATTACACAAATTGTTGTGGAACTAAATAATAATACTTGCTTTATGAATCGTGATATGATAATACAATGACCAACGAGTTGTATAGTATAGAATGGCAAGAATATTGTTACCTTATAAGAGATTTCAAATTTGAACCTTAAAACATAAAAATTTTATTACAAAAAGTGCTAAAGATTATGATATCAGAATATAAAATTACTTAGTTTTACCATATTATTGTTGTATAGAATAAAAATAGACATGACATATGGACAAGTTTTATGACTTTTGTTGGTTGAACAAAAATTTGAGATCAATAAAACTTGAATTGAGAACAACACAGTACTGATCAAACAACTATCTTCCTGCATAGAATAGAAATTTAATGGTCCAATAGTTGATCCTCCCTAATATTTTGGTAAGCAATTGTTGGTATTGCATAATAGATAATCTTTTAGTACTTAGCTTATAAGAATCGTTAATTTAATCTTATGTATATAAGTTTAAACTCTATATTGTAAATCATATACTTTATCACTTGAGGACATATATATCATAATCTATTTAATGTAACATTTTATTGAATTGATTAAATAAATAAAACAATTAGGGACCGTTTGGTTACTGGTTAGAGTTATGCAGGTATTAGTTATGCATGTATTGATTATGTAGGTATTAATTATGCAAATATTAGTTATGCATGTATTATTTATGTAGGATTAAGTTATGTAGAAATTATAATATATATATATATTATTACTTATTGATTGTTTAGGGTGCGTGGGTGGAGGGGGGAGGCAATCACGAAACTAAAAAAAATTGAGTTAGGGGCGTCCTTTTAAAAAAAAAAAATGACTCCTTAATCTTGTGAATTAATATTAATATACATTATTATTTACAAATAAATAATTAAGTAAACAAATTAAGGGTAAATATGTAAGTTTATTATTTTAATCCATGTATAACTAATACCCTCATAACTTATTCCACCTTCTACCTTGCATAAAATTATACATAGATTTCCTCATAAGTTATGTGAGTATTAGCTATGTAGAATTACAAAAATGCAACCAAACACCACATAAATCAATACGTGAATAACTTTTATACAACATTTGGAGACACACCAACCAAACATTGTATAAAATTTATACATGAATAATTTTGATTTTTTTATTTACAAACCAAACATGGTATAAAATTAATACATGAATAACTAAATTATTCATGTATTAACTTTGCCCTTATCCAGTAATCAAACGGTCCATTATTGAATAACTAATACTATATCAAAAGGCATAGTTAACAATATATCGTAACATACTAACATCCAGAACCTCACTCACGATCTTTTCCCATGATATCAATGAGTATTGTCTTATTTAAGACATTTCTTTTACGGTTTTACCTCTATCATCTATGTAATAGTATAAATAGAGACATGAGATGTGATACTAAAAACACTTAAATATACTTGAAAAAAAGTTCTATCTTGCTCTCTATATAAGTTGTCTATTTTTTTTGTTTTTTTTCTTCTAATTTCTACTTTTAACTTTAGCTTATAACAATAACTAATATTTAAAATAGGGAAGGAACCCAAAAGGGAGGGAAGCAAGCAACATATTTTAATTCAATTGGCCAACATGTATAATTCTTCATTACTTTATATGATTAGAAAAATTATTTTAACATATTAAATCAAATGAAGGAAATAATTATTTACCTCTTTTTTTGGAAAAATATTAAATACAGACAAGTTCCATCATTTGATAAAGCTTCCCAACTACTACTAGATTTACTTACTTTTATCAATTAAATTAAAATATAACAATATTTGACCGATAATCACGGGCACGATTTTCTTTGCACATTAAAAAAAAGGTTTGACTTTAAAAGAGTAGTTAATGTCAAATACGGCGTCCTTTTTTTGTTTTACTTTTAATGTGTTGAATTTTGTTTCATAAAGAGTATCATATTATTTAAAAATATTTGATGAGTGTTTATTTTTTAATATTTTTATGACAAATTTAAAATTATAAAATTTCAATAAAATATATTTATTTTTAAAATTTATGTTTAGTAAAACTAAGAAACTTAAATAAGAACGGAAATTATAAATTGAGAAACTTACACTATCCTGAAAGTTTCCTCAATTATAAAAATTGCGAATTTTTTTATTGTTTTCGCATACACACTTTGAATGTCCATTCAAATGATACATAACTTAATGAGAGAGATGTATTCCAGAAGAGATAGAGATGTATCTGAGAGAGGTTTTGTCATTCTTTTAATGATAGAGAATTTTAAAAATTATGATATCTTAAATTATGTATTTATGATATTTTCTTAAATTATATATTATATCCATATCATCAAATTTTTTTTCTTGTAGTGTACGTATTTATCCGTACTGTCCTTTCCTATCCTATTTATCTACACCCTCATTCTTGACTGTTTTTTAATAATTTTACATCACAATTGTGTGTTTACTTTTCTTTGTGCATATATTAAAATATTTTTTCAAAGATAACGGTGGATTCTTATCTTTTAAGAACCATATCATTATTATCCATTTTCATTATAAAAGGTTTTGATTGTGGATAACAATACTTGACTAATATAACAAAAATCTTCAAGGTGGATTGTGAAGTACCATCTTATTTGAAGCGCTTTAAATTTTATTTGTATATTTACATGGCGATAAATATGATGGAAAATATTTTTTTAATTTATGTGTCTAAGTTATAATAGATTAGAAATTTAAGATATGTGAGGCTTGCTTAAGAGGTGGAGCACCTCAATTATCAAATATGTTGAGAATTTGAGTTAAGCTAAAGGAAAAGTGAAAACAATATTGATCATTCTCGATGAGGTAGAAAAAAGTTGATGTTTAAGTAAGAAAATCATCCTAGGTCATAAAATTCGTGTGATTGTAAACCCATTGAAATTTATGATTTTGAATATTTCATAATATTTATGTGACAATAAAAACCTATTCCTAGGGTAAACATGAAGTTTAAATTAAATTAGTTTCAAATTTTAAAAATATTGACATTTTTTCCTGAACAAACAATGAAATATTAACATGCTCTTCGTTGGTATGCATTTTACTTATTAATACGATTGAATGATTCTAAGCAGACAAGAGGTCACTAATGTGCATGTTTGGGTCATAAAGGGCATTTCTGGCATTATGTGTTTAGGATCATTTATATTTGGATGGGCCATAAAAAAAAAAGGCAAACAATACAAATCTTATTAGTTTAGGACCTAATACTTGCCTTTTTTGGAGTTTTAAAAATTATCATTCATGTCAGATTTGGTCCCCGAATACATGTATCTGACAAGTCCAGATACTTGTATCTCGGATGCATGGAATCAAAATTCATAAAACAAATAGTTCGTGTGACATGTGAGCATCAAGAACTTACCTTTAAGGTTTACAATCCCCAACATAGGAATCCATTCACATGTGGAAGGAATTCATTACTCATATGAGAATATTATTACTCACAATACCCCAGACTTCATTCAGTACTTCAGTAGCTACGTATATGATCTCATCCTTTTGTAAAGGTGAACTCGTGTTCTTATTTAACTTTATATAAAAAATTACACTCAGAGTGTAATAGTCGACTTGTGTATACAAGTTAAACTGTTCATTTTAATCATCTTTTCTTTCTACTCGAATCTATCTATTTCATATCAACTGCTTTCCTAGATATGCACTGCATTACCGAATCACTCATAGCTATTAATAACATGCTAAAGTAGCAACACCGATCGAAACTTCAAGAAACAAAAAAAGGTCAAAGGGTATCTTAGGGGACTTGCCATGCATTCCATTTATCTTTTCACACAAGTATTGCTTAACTGCACGTATCCCTTGCTCCACTACCTCCGGTGGAGGAGAAACAAGGCGGTTGCCTTCTACACTCAGCTTCTATAGCTTCTTCAAGCATCCGATGGAATCTGGAAATTCAGTAATCTTGTTGTAACTAACATATAGTTCATGCAGAGAAATGAGAAATCCAACTGAATAGGGAAACTTTAAGAGGTACTGAAATTTTTTGCCAATGTTGAGGATTTCAAGGTTGATTAGGTTCTCAAGATCATCGGAGAGTGATCGAAAGCAAATTCTTGTTTCTCAGAAGAAGATAAAGTTAGAGACGACTTTTAGTCATTTCCTAACGTGCACAAGTGTAAAGTTATAGCACGTTCTTCCTTCTTTCTAACTTTACATCCTCTAAAAAGAAGATGAGAGAAATGAGAAAAGAAAGGGATAAAAAAGATGTCTTTGGTTTGAGGCATCAAGTACCAAAGTGAATATATTGTCTTGTGTTAATATATTTCATATCCTTCTAGGCTTCACATGAGGTAAAGAAATCTTTCTTTCTAATTCTAAGATCTCTTTGAATGGATCTTCCTTTACTTCTCTCTTACCCTAGTAGTCTTATCACCGCTTGAAGCATGTAGCTTAGAAATACAATAGTTCCTCAAGAACAGGCAGTCATCACACTTTTAAATTTTACTATAGGCTTGAGAAATAGTAACAGATAACATGAACTTATGCATACCACATTGCTTTTGTCTTCGCCTGAATCCTCCATCTATGCAACTTCTGTTGGAAATTTGAAAACTCCAAAACTCAACAAAGTAAAAGGTTTTCATCAATTTCATATTCAAGCACAAGATCACACACAACGCAAAAGTAGCCATTAATGGACGTGCCTATCAACTAGTAGAGGTGATTATGCAAATGTAACCTCCAAGAAGAAAACGTTCATTTTCTTGCTAATAAACAAAAATTAGAAAAGCCTGAATTCCTTTCTATCAAGAATATGTACCCACAAAAAATACAGAATCACCCCTTAAATCCTTTAATAGAAAACAAAGAAAATTTCTCAAAAATCAGTTTCATTCAATTTCTTTGAATGGAATTTCTCAAACACCAGTAAATGCTTTAAAAAATTCAACAACATCAGAATTCCTCATTCAACCAAACAGATACACTCACAAAAATCTTGAGAGATTAAAAAAAAAAAGAAGCAGAACAATCCATGATAAAAAATAAAAGAAACTAAACCCATAACAATGCAAATTCCTCAAAAGCATTTTCATTCAATTTCTCAAACGCATATAAGTAGAACAATCAATGCCAAGAAAAAGAAAGACGAGTTAATTGAAAGGGAAAAATTGAGCATACCTTTTTTTGGGCAAGGAAGTAGGGTTCTCCGAAATGTGAATCATCATTGATATCTTGGTATATATACAGAAACAAACAGATTATGTGAGTACTGCTTGCAGTGAAGAAATAAATAAAAGGAGAGATTGTCTCAATCCTCAGATTTTGTAACGGTTGACAAAGATTATAAGGTAATGACAAAATATTGAGTTTTAAACTGCCTCACATAAGTATTAAGTAATGTTGGTTATGAGATTCACAAGAGTAAAATTTCTCCATCATTTTGTCCATACACCATGAGATAATAAAAGTGGAGTTGGAGTTGCATGATTTTTTCAAAAATTGAGACCTTACTGTAAAGGAACTTCTACTTCCATACAAACAATGCTAGCTGCCTCTAATCAACAGTATTATTAAGGACCCTGCTTCTTCCAACAATCTTTGTCAATTATCAAAATCAATTTCCTCTCCAACTTAAGATGATAATAGCAATATCCTCAGTAATCTTTCATTTATCTACAAGTAACAGCTCTGGTATGAGGAACAAAATTGTGCATCACCGGCTTCCACGTGTTGCAGGTGGGAGTGATTGAACAGCAGCAAGAGGGTTCACTTGATATGAGAATGCAAGTTGCCAGAAGTCAACCAAAGCCTTCTTCGTAGATGAAGCTTGGCTCTTAACAACACTGTAATAAATGACGGGGAAAATGTCAGTGAGACAATAGTCCCAGATATCACGTAATTGACAAACAATTCATGTCTAACATAAGCCAGGTCCAAGCATGTAGTAGCCTAGTGATAACAGCAAGGTTAAGGAGATCACAAATAGAGAATTGAATATTAGAATGCGGAAGCACAAGAAAAGAAACAACAAAACTAACTAAAGATATGGGAGATTCGAAGGAAAGATCCACGAATTTCCAAGAATTAGATGTTCTAAGGCCTTGAAAAGATCCAAGTAACAACGTATAGATTTATGGTAGAAATCTAACGCCTTTACTTGAGAAAACGAATCAAAACGATAGATTCGGATCTTGACCGCTTTATGAGTAACTAAAGACAATAATTAGTATGTAGAAACTAATTACCTTCTAAAGAATACCAAAAAGAAACCAAAGATATCACAAGAAGAAATTACTTTATACCTTAAACTATGAAACTAGTAAAGGTTTAAAGATAAATTCTCAAAGAACAAGTCACAAAGGTTCAAAGAACTCTCTCAAATATTATTAATATCAATCTAAATTGTCTTTAATGAATGAAAAGGACTCCTATATATAGGAGAAGGGAAGAAAACGTCCAAAGAACCCTAGAAAGACAATTACAAGGAATCCTACTCTAGAAAGGAAATAAAGTAACCTAACTAGGAACAAATTTAGTACTTCTAGGAAAGCATTAAATGGTACTTAGGAGACCATAAATAGACTAAGGAAAATATTAATAACCTATATATAAATAAATAAATAAGGTAAATCCCAACTAGGAAAAGAATCTTGACAATCTTGGAAAGTTTGACTAGTCTTCTCTCAAAACTTGGGCAGAAAGCAACTCTTGTTGTGGCTGATTCTTGGACTCTTCTTGACCTTATTTGCACGAAATTGGACCTTAAAAATCCTCATCTTGGGCTTGAATTTGGGCCACCAAATAATTGTAGCATTTGGACAATTCCTCTCCCTTGGGCTTGAGCTCTTCTTCCCCAATAAGACACCTTTGGATCAGCGATTGAAGCCCATTGAGCTTATCATTGAACTCCTTGGTTTGAGATCTTGTTATGGACCTCCTTGGGGTTTCTAAAGCTTCATCCTTGTCCTTCAATGGAGTAGAGCTCCCTTGGATGCTATCACCTAGCATTTGCAAACTTAAATATGCCAGAAAGAACCGATACAACAAAAACAATATGCCCAACTGAACATCTCCACAACATTCTACAATTTGATTAGAGTTTTTGAATGATAGTAAACTTAAAAGACAGACAGAGGTGAGTTCTGACTATGGTATGAGATTCTCATAGACCCTCAGGTATAACATGAAACACCGCCAGAGAGGCACAGTTGCATCATGTGCTTGAATAAGGTTTACTTGCTACCTATGTGCATATGGCAATGAAACCAGGTGACTCTTAACTGATGTAACTAGAACAAGAGTTTAAGCCCTTAACAGCAGAGGTTTCTCATGATTACGTGCAATACAAAAAGCTAGAATTACAGAGCCAACCCAATGGATTAATAGACGTATTTCACATGGTAAACAATGCTTTATAACTTCTAGACCTGATTCCATTTCCGAACAAGCTAGTTCCAAAGATTTTTAACGGAAAACATCCCTAAAGTATACTCTAAGGGCTCGTTTGGCAGGAGAGATAAGGGATAACGAATCCCAGGATCAGTTTTAGGATGAGTTTATCCCATGTTTGGTTGGGATAAAGTCGTTGGATAACTTGTCCTGGGATTAGTTATTCCGGGATTGTAGTGTTGTTTTTATCCCACATTGAGGGTCGGATAACAATTGTTGGATAACTAATCCCGGGATAACTTGTTCCCAACCAAACTTGTCCTAAAGTTCATGTACATCCTTAATGTTTCTCAATTAACAAGAAACATCCCTGATGTATAAAAAGAAGGAACAAATTTAGTCCAGAGTCAACTTTTCATCCAAAAACTAACGGAAATATCAAAAACACATGCATAGCACATGATTCACCTATGGAAACTGAAAATAGAAAGTTCTTTCGTACCCATTTGAGTGTAGCTCTATCTTCTTACCTAAATCTGAGCAAAAAAGTAAGGGCAGAAGCCCATGCTTCTCAAGTCTTCCTATTATCTCATACGGTCAATAACAATTTCGAGCAGTATACAGTCTAAAAAAACATGAAGTCACTGGAAGCTAGCTAGTAGTCTATTTGATCAAGCTTTCTGAAAACCAAAAATGTTTTTGCTTCAAAAAGGCACTTATATATGTGCATATGTGTGTATTTTTTGTGTGGGATTGCATCTGCTAAAAGTTCTCCATGATAGTTTATGCTTATCAGATTAGTTATATAGTTTGATTCCAGGAAGAAGATCACATTAATGTGCAAAAATTTGCAAAAAACATCGAGCATTATTAAAAACTTTCAGTCAACTGGACTATTACAGTAGAAGATTTCTCTAGGCAAAACAAAAAAAAGAAGACAAAGGAGTATCAGAAAATTGAAGTTTGAAAAGAGCTGACAAAGTTTATTGATAATTTGGCAGCATTACTAGAGTAGTAATTCCCAATGAGTTTAAGTTGAAACAGATGAACATAAATAAGTTCTTCTTTTTTGAGCTTTGTACTGCCAATTTTTGCAGAAAAGTCAAGTAAAAATTGCTCAAGTGATTTAATAGATAGTAATACATTTTTATACTGGGGAATTCTCGTAAGAAGCAAGTTTTTAGATCTGTAAGGTTGATCGAGATAGAATTGAATGATTGAATAAAGTTGAGCATGTGAATCTTCTCTAATATTTTTATGGAATTTTGAGGAAGAAGCTAGAGTAGTTGCTCAAATTGTGAGGAGAGGGCATATTCTATCTTTTCTGTTTCAAAAGCAAATCACGAGCATTGCATCTTTTATTTATTTTTCAGTTAGTGTTTGGATGGAAAGTTAACTTTGGATCAAAGTTGTTTATTTTCTGATACATCAAGAATGTTTCTTGTTAATTGAGATACATTAAGGATGTACTTGAACTTTAGGGATGTTTTCTATTAAAAAGTCTAGGTTCAAATATGCATGCATCTTCATACACAGCTTCACATAAGTACCACACAGCCGCAGTAATCAAATATAATGTGCATTTCCATCCACTGTTTACAGTAAGTTGAATTTGACTATGATCCAGCATAAACAATAAATGAAAGATCAAGAATCAATTTCAGTTGATTCAGGATAATGGAGTGAATTTGATATGTCCACTAAATCCTGTGCTAATACTATGCATGTTAAGTTAATAAGGGAAAAATATCCTTCAATGGACAAGCTGTGCATTAATTCGCTATATCCTATACACTGCCCATGGGTCATGAGAAAATTTGGTAGATTTTACACAATAATATGTGTCTACCACAGCTATAAGATGAAGAAAATCACAATAAGAGTAAATTCTTCTTTATCTAGGCAGAAAGACTACATTACCTCCATAGAGAGGCTTGTTTTCTCCGCACAATATAGTAAACAAGTGACACCAAAAAACCAAGAAAGATGCTTCCATTTGATAAAACCAAGCAACTGCTTCCAAACTTCAAAGTGATTGTACGAAACCACCAAAATGGAGTTCTCCGTCTAGAAAACTCCAAAATTGATTGTTTCGTGGTGTTCTCTCCCTTAGACTGGTCTCTGTGTTCCAAAATATTTGCTGTTCCATTGCATGATTTTTCTTCAATCAGGGAAGTGGAATCAGTTGTACATTCATCTATTTGGAGAGGTAATGCCGAGGACTGCGAAGAGCTGCCAAGCTTTAAAGTATTCATGGAGTGCAACTGCCTCAAAAGATCCTGGAGTATAGAGAAATAATTTTAAAAATCCCAAGTTATAAGTTACTTGGTCAGAAAACAGCTAAACCATCAACCGTAGCAAAACACATCAAATGTGTCTCAGTAGGACTGCATTGCACAATTTCTATAAACATATTTTTCCTTCAACAAAATTTAATATCACAAAATTAGGTCTTATTAGACTATAGATTCAACCATAAATCACCAAGGAACTTCAACTCATAGTGCTAAGAACCTCAAGAATATAGATTCCAACAACATTCTTTCACAAGGAAAACAACACAAATATTCCAATTGAAGATCTGTACGAGCAAAAATTGGAGTGGAGGGCACAAAAGAAAAAAATAAATCACATGAGACCATCATTTAAATAAATGCAACAAGAAAGATTATTTTCTACCTGCCTCTTCTCGTCAGATAGAGGGGATTTCTCAACCCAAGAGATAGCAAGATCAAAATTTCCTAGAATCCTCCCCAAAAAGGTAATCACATAGAGCTCAATAATTTCCAGGTACTTATCCACTCGAAGGGAAATCTGATTGCTAAATTCTTCCATGTAAGATACATCAGCTTCCATGTTTGCAATAGTATAATACTTTCCATCAACATATCTCCACTTCATAAGGAACTCCTCTAGAATTTCTTTAACTTCAGCAGAAGGGCCATCTGGTATCTGGAGACACACCCTGGAGAAGAAGTTTAGGGTCATTTCCATATCAAAGAAGGGAGCTTTCTAAAAATGTTGAAGGAAAAGGTAGTTATGAGGAGCAACCTTGCAATGATAAGAACATTTCAAGCTCGGGAGAGGGATCATGAACTTTTTTTCGTTTACTTTGGATACATGAGATATTAGGGAGTACATGATTTCAGATTCAGGATCTCAAAACCAAAAGAAACATGTCAAAGCAAAGAGTGTCTCTCAATTTTTAAAAGCATTCTTACATTTTATGCCATTCAAACAATTCAAGTTATAGAAACCAGTACAAAAAAGGTGAATGATAAAGGAATTGCAGAATAAAATTGAGGATGGTAATTAAAGTTGTATTCTAACACCAGACATCAACCTTATAAAGAGGAAAAGAAATCATCTCACTAGACCACAAAGGTGAGAAATATCAAATTCATGTGGATGATTATATGTTCTAAATGAAGATGTGCAACTATTACGGAAATAGCATGTCCAAGAAATAAGGTACCCAGTAAGGAAAACTTGGGCAGGAATAGCAGTGACTGAACCAAATAGCACTTTCAGCTGTTTCAGTATTTCTGATGTCCTGTCAAACATACAAACCATATTAGTGTCAGAATTAAAGGACACTCAAAGCATTTTTTTCTACGAAAGAAAGCAGCAGGATTACCACATCAAGAAACAGTAAAAAGTGAGAAAGCAGTTCACAAGTCTGACCAATAATACGCATACATCAGAGCCACTCTATATAAGGCATTTCAGAGGTAACCATTCATCCAAGCAATATCAGAATACTGAAAATTAATATCCATCTACTAACAATGTTCAACAAGTGTGTTTAGTAGAAGGAAAACATTTTTTTTCCAGTTTTCCCATGTTTGGTTGGTCAAAACTTTTGAAAAGCATTTTCTCGAGGAAAACAAGTTCCTTAAAAATGAGGGAAAATGACTTCCCTAGTAGAAGAAGGGAAAACAAGTTCACGAGTGGCATTCCACAATAGTTGTGTCCTCCCACCCCCAACACACCTCATCTTCACCCCCACCCTTGAATCCCCCGACCCCACCATGTTATGAATATAACTAAGATGGAGGACCCATGTGAGAAGATGTCA
Organism: Solanum tuberosum; assembly: GCF_000226075.1. Lineage (NCBI taxonomy): Eukaryota > Viridiplantae > Streptophyta > Magnoliopsida > Solanales > Solanaceae > Solanum > Solanum tuberosum. The sequence goes on along the minus strand of NW_006238986.1, from coordinate 1,973,255 downwards.
AATTACATTTAGTGACCCCGGGAAGATTCCTATATATAGAAGAGGGAAATACTCAATTAGGGTTTATGTTATGGAGTTGTCTTTCATTTCTTAGTTGCTTAGATCAATTCTGGAACTTCCCTCCCTTCTTCCTTTTTATTTCTTCTTCTTCCCTTGGAAGATTTGTTACTATTTTGGAGCAAGTATAACGATGAACTCTTATATTTGTATGTGTAATCCCAATTATCCATTTCAAATTTTCAATACAATATGGGTTCATTACATTAATGCTATCATTGTTCGTACTCCATGCCTCTTAACCCTTCTGCCATGCTTGATGCTCAATTCAACACCATCTTTGAATCGATGAAGTTGCTGCAAGAATCAATGAGGGAGCTACAAGCAAACAACAAGCGTATGCTCTCTTCGATTTGCCATGTGCCGTCACTGCTGCAGGAGGAGATGCAATAGGACTCCACTTACACTGATACTCCAGAGATTTCAGATTCTACAACTATCACCTCTGTGCTAGAGTCAGCTTACAATGATAATGACACCGAGATTGCTGATATCGTAAAATCACATTTGGATTCTCAACTTCCTATTCTTGATGTAGGATATACAATACAAAAGAACATCTCTCCCTCTGTTCTGTTCAGTGCTTCTATTGACACTACCGAGCTTGAATTTTCTATTGTCCTTCTCAGTTAAGGAACTGACTCTTCCAGTTAAAGGCTACAACATAAGCTTGACATGGAGTTTGACTGCAAGGTGTTGGATATAGTGCTGAAGAGGGATATTTTTGCAGACTTTCTTGGCCCTCATACAACTATTGGTTCGCTTCCACATGCTTTGGGTTTACACATTTGCAATTGGTTTGATACTGGGCAGGTTTATGGGGTTTCTTTGATAAGGTAAACTCAGGTGTGTATTCAGTCAACCGAGTTCTGCTTATTGGTTGTTCGAATGGCTTTCCACTTCTGAGTGTTAACGATGCTTCAGATGTATGTGAAGTATCCTCACTGACCACTGCACACAAGATGTTTGTTGATATGTTGGGCAGGTACAAATATGCATACTCTTTTAATCTTGACTCAACTAGACTGTACACTGAATCTGAGAGTGTCATTCATATTATGGATAGAATCACATTGGTCCATAAGATTAAATGCTTACAACTTCCATTTGATCCCGGTGTATATGTCACACATGATGTCATTTTCCTCTGTGACATGTGTAAAGATATTAGAAGTATTACGCATATTGAATATCTTCGCATATCTGCAAACCATGCTGTCAGGGCTGTTTCTTCCAGTGCATTAGAGAAGTATATTGATGCATATGACTTCATCCAGTACTTCTATTTTTCCAACTTCAACTTGTCCTGGAAACCATACACTACAGTTGCTTCCTCCCATGGAGACAATAGCTTTACTGTGCTTGGGTTGTTGGAGCAGCTAAATACCATAGATGAGGTGCCTTTTGATTTGTGTATAAATCTGATATCGAAATCAATCTAACAACAGGTGTTTTGCGAAGTGGCAATTGGCTTGGGCTTATTGTCTTCTCTGCTGACCAATATTGCATATTTTTGTGACAAACCAATTGCAAGAACAGTATTTGGACTGGGGAACCCCAACTGGTCTTGCAGCAACGATATAAATCAAAGAGCTGGTGTAAACATGAACTCTGGTGTAAGCTTTGTCTGTGATGTTCTGAATGATGACCCTCAATCTGAGAAATGGTACAGTAGTGTTTTTGGACCAGCTCCACCTACTGGTCTTAACCACCTTCAGTTGTCTAACGGTCACTCAATTGTTGAATGGGTTGATGACTGCTCAGTTGTTGTCTTATGGATCATCTTTGCGAGTTGTATTCGACTCTTTTATGGGTTAATAACATTAGGATATCCCGTTACAACCATTTTAAAAAGGAGCAGCCACATCTTTTCTGATGACAAGGTTAGCTTGACACCTGGTTGGTTCGAGCAATTTAATCTCAAATTTCAAATTCCCAAGTTTGATCACTGCTGGATCCAAGATGGAGTGATGCTTGACGTGCTTGTAAAAAAGGCAGTGTTATTTACAAAGATTGCTCCTGAGGTTGAAAGAGCGAAAGATTTTCTTGGTGAACAAAACAGAAGAGCTACAATACCTTATTTACGAAAGCAAATGCTCTATGAACAGCAAGTCGACCAGCTTGAAAATTTCCATTTGCCTCTTCATGATTCAATGTTACTGTTAGAGGGCGCAAACACCATATCAAACACGATTATTGATGATTTGGGAACTACAGCAGCTGCACGGGAAGTCACACAGAAGGCACCAACTATTGAGGACATCGACAAAATAATTGTTGCAATCAGTGAGCTGATGGAAATTATGAAAATGCTACAAGAAGCAATCTTTTCACAAATTTGAGCATCTGCTGATTTTGTCAAAAGTGAGTTGTAGGCAGCAAATAACAAAAAGGAAGGGACACATAACACGTTGAAAATTATTTTGGCTAGATATTGGCCAAGAATTGCTCCATATGTGTTCTATGAAATGCTAGGGAAAGGTAATTCTCCTTCTGCATTCACTTTTGCTCAAGTGATACATGCAAAATGTGTAGTCAATGAGGTAGATTCTGTTAGTTCACTTCTTAGAGACATGACAAAACTGGGGTGTGTACCAAATTTTTTGAGTCACCATTGTCGTGCTCTTACACCACCACAGTCTGCCAATGCTCTTGTTCAAGAGTTTATTTTAGAAAATTTACTGACATCTTGTTCTGCAGTGTTGGATCTGTTGCTAGCTGATGGGGCTCCCAATGGACTAAAGATATGGTCTTGCTATCAACACACGATCAAGTGTTTGTTGGATGTTTCCGAAATTGGGAAGAAATATGTAGTGTTGGTTACATCTTTAGAAGAGGTATCCTCTAATGAATGTAAGCTACTGGAAGTTGGTTTTGGGTTGGGTGCCGGAAGGATTTGATTCAAGTCGGTTGAGAAAGTGGTTGTCCCTTGGAGAGCTTTTTGGACTACAGAGATCTTACAGGTGCCAATGCCATCAATTCATAATGTTTCAGTGGAGTTGGATCCAACAATTCTCAATGCTCTCAGATCAAAGTTCCATAAGATGTTCAATGTCGGTCATTTCGTTCTGCCATCTTCCAAGCAACTCCTTGATGTTAATCTTGTTAGACATGGATGCATCCTCTGGTTTAATTAGCAAAATGATGGATCGTTGTTGAAAGTTGCTTTGGTTAATGAAGTGTTTAAAGAATTCCTTCGGGTTGTTAACACTTAAAAGAGGAACATGACAACAATGTGGTCTCATTACGACTATGCTCGAACCTTGAGGACAGGGTTCTTATTGAGGAGGGAAGAATTGTTATGAATATAACTAAGATGGAGGACCCATGTGAGAAGATGTCAAATTACATTTGGGACCCCGGGAAGATTCCTATATATAGAAAAGGGAAATACTCAATTAGGGGTTATGTTATGAAGTTGTCTTTTATTTCTTAGTTGCTTAGATTAATCCTGGAACCTCCCTCCCGTCTTCCTTTTTATTTCTTCTTCTTCCCCTTGGAAGATTAGTTACTAGTTTGGAGTAATTATAACGATGAACTCTTATATTTGTATGTGTAATCCCAATTATCCATTTCAATACAATATGGGTTCATTACACACCACCCCACCTCCCATAGTGATAGTGTTATATACAAATGCTTTTGGTATAATATTTCTTGCTTACGTACCGAACACAAGAAAATAAGTAAAAAGAAACACTTATTTTCCTGAAAAGCATTTTCCTTTCTACCAAACACACCGAGACTATCAATTCAACCCAGTTCAAAACCAACCAATTCCTCTGTCAGTACAGTTTGTAATAGCTAATAATGAAGCAACTCTCAACTCTCAACTCTCAATGCTCAAGTAAGACTGTCATTTAACCCTAAAACTCAGGCCAACAATATTCTTAAAATTCTATGTAATAGAATAAGAAAATGCAGGTAATACATGAATGAATGGAAGTAGCATAAACAAGTACCTCCCCAACGCTTTGTAGGACTGCACCAAAATCATTGCAGCTGATTCCAACATATCACCCAATTCGCAATTGTGTTCATTAGTGTTAGCATTTTTGTCAACTAATTGCTTAATAATTGAGGAAGACAAAGCTGCTGCTTCTTGGAACATACAACACACCAGATAACTGCAAAATTGAACATGACAATTGAGAAACAATTTTGACCAAATTGTTGCTTAGTGAATCAAGATTAAACCCAAAAGAGAAAATTCTTTGCTGGGTAATTAGCCCAAAAAAAAAGGTACTTTTCTGAAAGCTCAATTTCTTCCCAAGTCGGAAAAGATGGTGCAACCTCCATAGCCATCTCTCTTCCCGGTAAAAATGATGAATATTATTATCCTTGGATGGCGCAGTGGATTGGGCTTAGGACTTTCCCTTATCAGCAAAAGCAAAAAATTTGCCTTCTGAATTGAGCTCGTTTCACCGAGCTTGCTTAGTGCGGGTTACTGAATATTATTAGGTTAGAGATCTAAGCAAAATGTTGGGTTGAAACTATAATTTTTTTCTTTTTCTATTATATATCTATAACAACACATAAAATATGAATATATTAAATTAACACTATTAGATGGTTCATAGAAGTTCAAAATTTTAATGTGGAAAGTCCCTTTTTTTCACAAAGCTTTAGAGATTAAGGCCTCTAATTTCTTAAAATAAAACATTGATTTGTTTAGTTATTTCTAACATCAGAATATCTAAAAGAAAATATTACTAACATGCATGTTTGATCAATTTATTTATAAAAATCGAAAAAGATAAATAGCCCGAGTTGTAACCTAAAATTGAAGGAACCGACTCGTTTATCTTACTTGGACGATGTGGCACCACGACATCCAAATTCTAGATCCGCCTCTAGATAAGAGGTTTGTGGTTTCAAGGCTTCTCTGTTTGGTTTGGAAATCGGGTAATTAACCGTCCTGTTTGGGCCTATTTTTTTAAACAAAATTATATTCAGTGATAGTGGTGAGGATAATGGCTGGTGTTAGTGATTAGTAATGGTGGTGGTGATAGTTGTGATGGTGAAGATGGCTGGTGTTGTATTGATCGACGCGATGATGATTATAGCTGATAGCGGTGTTTATGATTGTGATGATGAAGTTAGTTGATATTAGTAACTGATGGTAGTAATTGATGATATGTCGGTGTTAATGAACGACATGTTGGTGCTAATTGACGATGATGCTAGTTGTAACGATGGAGATGGTTGGTAGTAGTGATTGAACGTAGTGGTGATAGTGACTGATAGTAGTGACTAAGGTGACAATGATAGTAATAGTGGATATATATAATTATAATAATTGACTTGAAAGGTTTGATAGCAACTGACAGTAATAACAACGGAGTTTGCGAGGAAAAATCCGCATAAAGACTCCAATCCATCCTATCCCGCATAACAAATATTTCTATTTTCAACTTGCTTCAGCCCACATAGATCCACCCCACGTAAATTCACCCTACCTAATTTTAATTTTTTTAAAGTTTGATATTAAAATATAGTTCATAAGATTCTTTTTTCATTTTTTCTGCCAGGTACTGTTAATTTAGTATTAATCTTATACGAATAAGTTTTTCATCTTTTCATTTTGTTATTAAAGTCTACAATTTGTCTTGTTATAATAATATTTAGAGTATGTTACTATGGCCTGTTTAGTTTTAAAAAAAAACTTATACGAATAAATTTTTCATCTTTTCATTTTGTTATCAAAGTCTACAATTTGTCTTGTTAAAATAATATTTAGAGTATGTTACTATGGCCTGTTTAGTTTTAAAAAAAATTAAAGTTTTATACTAAAAATAAAGTTCATAAAATTCTTTTCATTTTTTCAGTAAGCACTATTAATTTAGTATTAATTTGATATTAAGTTATTTTTTCTCCTTTTCATTTTGTTATTAAGGCCCATAAATTATTTTGTTAAATTAATAGAACTTTTTAATAAATAATATTGTTTTTAATAATTTTTTTGACTATTACTATGTATAGTAATACTATGTATTATTATTATTATTATTGTTGTTGTTGTTGTTGTTGTTGTCTCTATCCCGCTCTTTCTTCCTTTCTTTTTCTTTGAAATTTGACAACTCTCTAGTGGTTCCTATGGGTAACTTCACAGACCATCACCTTGTTTAAAAATCGTTAAGTTTTTTATAAATATCTAGAAATAGTTCAAAATCCTTCTAAGTGATAACAAAATACAGGTTCTACAGATTCTAAATTTGAAGTGTTACAATATCTCCTCCTTGAGATCATACATCCCCTTGGTGAAGTCAAACTAGAGTAGAACAAACTGAAAAAGAAAGCCAAGCTATCTATTCTAAACTGAAATTACTATCAAGATCATAATCACTTATAAGGAGACACAAGACATGAACATAAATGTAGGAACTAAAACAGTCAAATACAAAATAAAGGTGTTGAATCTAAAATAAAAGAAGGTTATTACCTTCAACATCTTTATCGAAAGGTGTGAAAAGCTTCAGGTCTCAAACCTTTATATCTTCTTTGTCTTTTCGCGTAGCCTCTTCAACAAACTGATTTCTCAACAATATCTTTATTGACACTATCTCTTTGGTTTTGAACTTTCAAACTTGCCGATCAAGAATCTTAGTTAGAACCACTTCGTAAGACAAGCTATCTTTCAACCTAACATATTTTGTAGGCATGATGAGTAAATTGTCACCCACGCACTTCTCAAACATGGAAATGTAAAACACTAGATGAACTTCTACTAACTTTGTTTGTAGCTTTAACTCATAATCTACTTTGCCAAATCTCTTCAAAACTCAATACATACCAATATAAACGGGGACTAAGCTTTTCTTTTACAAATTTCATGACACCCTTCATGGGTGAATTCTTCAAGTAAACTCAAACATCCACTTCAAAATCTAAATCTCTGTTGCTAACATTAGTATATGACTTTTGACATCTAGTCCTTAACCTTTTCTAAACTGTCTTTAATTTTTTAAAGTCTGGCTCTATAAGTTCTACTTTACCAATTTTTAAACAATCATCCGAGGATCTACACTTCCGCCCATAAACAACCTCATAAAAAGAGTGATTTTAGTGTTGAGTGATAGCAGTTATTACAGACGAACTCAATGAGAGGAAAATGATCACCCTAATATTATCAGTAACACAAGATATTACCATACCCTTTAGAATCTTAATTGTATGCTCTGCCTAACCATCTGACTACATGTGAAAACTGATACTAATGTTCACCTTCGAATTCAATCCTTTCTGAAATTAAATGACTTTTAAATTTGAACGGTAAACTGAGCATCCATATTTGAAATAATGGATAAAGAAACTACATTAAGTCTGACAATCTTGTGGATGTACAATCTGACATAACACTCAGTTGAAGCAAGAAATAAGATGATTTGGGTAGTCCCACTATAAAATTCATGGCTATTCTTTCTCATTTCCATTTCAAAATGGGCATTCTCTGAAGAAAACACGCAGGTCTTTGATGGTCATATTTTATCAATTGACAAATCTAGTACTTGGAAACATACTCTGCAATGTCTTTCTTCATCACGAACCACCAATAAAGTAGCCTTAAATCCCTATACATCTTGGTCACACTCGGATGAATAGAATAACTTAAACCATGAACCTTTGCCAACACATTCTGAATTAAGTCACCAATCCGAGGAGCACAAATCCTCTCTCTAAACTTGAGCATACCATTGACATCGAGTGTGGTCTCTTGGGTCTCCCAGACACCACCTTACATTTGATTTTGGCCAACTCCTCATCCTTTAAATGCTTGGTTTTGATTTTATCTATGAAGGTGAGATTGACCTCAATACTAACTAACACCTCACGCTTCTCAAAGATACCCAACCGCATAAATTTAAACTCCAAGGCCTGAAAACAAGGGTCATTTTGATATCCCCAAGCAAGTCAAACTGCTTATGCTATATGATGTCATTTCATATGTCTCCCTACCATGTATTTCACATATGATACTACAAAGTAGTAGACATGTATACATACATAAGTTGAAAACATACAATCATCATCTACGTCCAATCAAGCCTCTTGAAAACTCTAAATAACCTAAACTTTCTCCTTGCGAAGTGCCTTGACTTGTTCTTGGCCTAAAACAAACAACATAAATAACAATCAATCATTAATGGCCTATAATTTACCTAGAATATCAACAAATCCTACCCCTAGGCAAAAATATGATCATCTTCCCCAACGTAGGGCTCTTTCCCACCATAAAATTATGTCAAAATCTTTACCCAATTGTAACACCTCGCTATTTGAAAGAGCTAAAAATAGAATGAATCAAATTTGGAAATAGCAAATCTGAAATTTTTTGGCAAGATATGCTAAATATGAGTTTTGGGTCAACTTCAAACGACCATAACTCTTAGTACTCAATGATTTAAGTGGTCTACAGGTATCAAATGAAAGGTCTTGGAATTCTCTTTCCAACTCCACTAAGTTTGCTAATTTTCAAGCTTGTATAAGGGAGATATGCCCGTTTGAAGTCGGGATGTCCGAATAAGGAAAGTCACCTGGATTTAAGAAGGGTATTTTGATCTTTTCATTATCCAATTAAGTTAATTCATTTTTAGCAATTAATTAGAGGTCTAGACTGAATTGTTTTAGTTTACGCATTCCAAATTAACGCTAGGGCTTTGAGAGAGGAGAAAAGAGGAGAAGAGCCAAGGTTTTGTCCCGTTCTTGAGATTTTGCTTGCGGATTTCGCCAAGGGTTAATCTCTAAGAGGTATGTGAGTTCACATAGCGATGCGTTCGTTCACCCACGGCCAATCATGTTAATTTCAACATTAAATTCGTTCTAGAAAGTTGAAGGTTTGATGTTCATCAATTGTGTTCTTGAAATTGGCTTTTGTTCTTGAGTTAAGATGAGATTGATGGGTTCTTAAGGAAATCGTGTCGATTTTAGAGTTGTGTTTGATTAGATTCTTGTGTACATGTATTGGGAATCTGAATCTAAAGAAAAATTGAGTAAAAGAATCAAATTTAGGCGAATTAGGGTTAGAAAACGAGAAGGAAAAAGTCTAGCAGATTCTGGCACGCGCATGTGGACTTGCTTCCCCAGTGAAAAAATTTTCTCTCCACGTCGCAGAGAGGACGCGGACTCCACTGTTTCAAAATTATTTTGAGACCAAATATTTAAATGAACTTCCGCGTCACGGACTTGCTCCCAGACAGTGTTTTCTTGGCCATTTCTTATGATTAACTATTTAAAAACACTCTTAATCATCACGATATCCTTCATATCACAAATCATAACCTTGAATTCATAGTTCCAATTCAAGGTAGAGTTAAGAGTCAAGTCTTGAGGGTTTTTCGAGTCATTTTAATAAGTCTTTTACAAATCTTTTTAACTTGTTTTAATACTTAAGCATTGAGATTGAGAAAGAGTAGAGCCGAGTTCATTTCTTTAAAATGTTATATGCGGACTATGTATTCCCAAAGAGTAAATGTTTTTGCACATTTAAGATGAGAGGAAACACTGATTTCCAAATACGTTTTCATGAGTAGTTTTGAGTTCAATCTCTTTTAAGAGATAGATTTTGAGTAATAACCCCAAACCACAGAGAAAGAGTTATGTTTTTAAACATATGAGGTAAGTATATTTTGGGAGTAGTATTGAGCACCGATATATGGATGAGTTCATAATAACTCAAGTATCCATAAACCATGTAGCCAACGTGGGTAAAAAGGGTCATACTTTTTAGATGATTCCTTAACGTTTTTTAGCATAGACTAGTGGATCCACTTAGTTGAGGCATTCTATATCCCGGCAAATTATAGGACAGTTCTGGTAGTGTGGGCGAGACGTTGTATCATCACATAGCTCATAGTGATGGTTGTCGGTTAGAGAATCTCCCAAACATAGTTTATTTTGTATTCTTACATACAGCTGAGATATTATTGTATTTTCCAATACTTTGAGATGTTATCTACTATTTTAAATGCTTTATATAAACAATATCTTTATTGTTGTTTATTTCTGCATTGAGTTGAGTATCCATGAGTTGAGTAAGGCTGTGGTAAGTGTTTCTTTCAGATTTCAATTCAAGTTTATGTCTTGTTTAGTTTTCCCCTCGCATGCTCGTACATTCCATGTACTGACGCCATTTGGCTTGTCATCTTTTATGATGTAGATATAGGTAACTAGGATCAACATCCAACGTTTCATTGATCTAGTTGAGCATTTCAGAGTCATTTAGTGAGCCTCCTTGCTTTTCAGAGGATTCTTTTTCTTATTATTTTAGTATTTCAGTTGTTAGGATGATCGGGGGTCTTGTCCCGACATCCCTCATAGTATTAGAGGCTTCATAGATAGATAACTATAGTCCTTTAGTCTTTGCATTTCAGTTGTTTTGTTATAAGACTTAAGTTGTCACTTTGGCTAGTTGGATGTTTAATTCTAAAACATTCTAAGTTATTTTGAGAAAGTTTAGTAAAGTTGCATTTGTTTTCTTTTAATAATGCTTAAAGTGTTCCGCTGAGAGTCTAGCCAGGCCAAGGGTTTGCTTAGGGCCAAAAATGGTTCTCGAGTGCGAGTCTCACCCAGGGCATAGGCTCGGGGTGTGACAAACTTGGTATTAGAGCACAGAGTTCATGAGTCCTAAGGAGTCTATGAAGTCGTGTTCGTAGAGTCCTAGTTATCGGTGTGAAGCGCACCATATTTATAATTAGGAGCTTACGATATTTAGGAACTATCTCACTTATTTCATACTTATTTCGTGCGATAGAGTTTATCTCTAAAAAAATTCTTCTAATTCGTGCTTGTGCGTGTCTTTCAGATCATGCCTCCACGAAGAGCTGTCAGAGGTCGTCCTACTAGGAGGAATGTTGTGAATCAAGGGGTACCTAATGCACCAAAAGTGCAACCCCAAGGAGAGTCACTAATGCTGAATTCCGGGAAGCTATCCAGATGTTGAGTCAAGCTGTAACCAATCAAGTTGGTCAGAGAGACAATCAAAAGGAAGTGACTGATACTTCAAGGATCCGTGAATTCTTAAGGATGAATCTTTCAAGCTTCACTGGTTCAAGTGTCACTGAGGATCCATAAAACTTTATTGAGGAGCTTCAGAAGGTTTTTGAGATTATGCATGTTGTTGATGCTGAGAGGGTGGAACTACCTGCATATCAATTGAAGGGTGTCGTTAGAATTTGGTTTGATCAATGGAAAATAAATAGAGCTGAAGGTGCACCACTTGTGAGTTAGGATTTGTTTGAGGAGGCCTTCTTGGGGATTTTCTTTCCACGTGAACTGAGAGAAGCAAAGGTATGAGAATTCCTTACTCTTAAGCAGGAATCTATGAGTGTTCATGAGTATAGTCTGAAGTTCACCCAACTTTCCTGTTATGCTCCAGAGATGGTTGTTGATATGAGGAGTAGGATGAGTTTGTTTGTTGCTGGGTTGTCTCGTCTGTCAAGTAAGGAAGGTAAGGCCATGTGTAACAGGTTGAGAAGGATAAGTTGAGGGATAGAGAAGAGTTTAAAAACAAGAAGGCTAAGACATCAGGGAATGAGTCTGGACAGCAGAAGAGTAATGACAACCGCTCATCTTTCTAGCATAAGCCAAAGGGACCTGTTCCATCATCTGTTAGTGCACACGTACCAAGGAACAGAGGTGAGTTCAATAATCAGAGTTCATAAAATTTCAAAGCTAGACCTACACAGTCTCAAGGTAGTGTGGTACAAGGAGCTAATTGGGCTCCTACATGTGCTAAGTGTGGTAGGAACTACCCAGGAACGTGTCGTGATGGCTCCACTGGTTGTTTCAAGTGTGGTCAAGAGGGCAACTTCATGAAAAAGTATCTTAAGAACAGGCAGGGCAATGGAAATAGGGGCAACAAAGCCCAATCTTCTTCAGTTGCTCCACCAGACAAAGCTGCACCTAGATGAGCTACTTCAGGGATTGGCGGAGGAGCAAACTGTCTTTATGCTATCACTAATCGCCAAGAGCAAGAGAATTTTCCAGATGTTGTCACTGGTATGATCAAAGTCTTTACTTTTGATGTTTATGCTTTGCTAGATCCAGGAGTGAGTCTATATTTTGTGACTCCATATGTAACGATGAATTTTGATGTTCTTCCTGGAAACTTCTTGATCCCTTCAATATTTCTACACCTGTTGGTGAGTCTATTCTAGCTGAGAGAGTCTATCGTGATTGTACCATTTCCGTTAATCACAAGAGTACCATGGTTGATTTAGTTGAGTTACACATGGTAGTTTTGATGTCATTTTAGGTATGGACTGGCTTCATGGCTGTTATGCCTCAATCGACTGTAGAACACGAGTTGTTAAGTTTTAGTTTCCTAATGAGCTAGTTATAGAGTAGAGAAGCACTTCAGCAGTGCCTAAAGGTTGTTTAATTTCGTACCTTAAGGCGAGAAAGTTAGTTTCCAAGGGTTGTGTCTATCCCTTAGTCCGAGTTAATGACTCCAGTGTTGAGACAACTTCTATTCAGTTAGTTCCAGTAGTAAAAGAATTTCCATAAGTCTTTCCAGAGTCCCTTCTGAGAGAGAAATAGACTTCGATATAGATATCCTTCCCGATACTCGTTCTATATCTATTCTTTCATATAGGAAGGCACCAATAGAGTTGAAAGAATTAAAAGAGCAGTTGAAAGATCTCCTTGAGAAGGGTTTTATTCGACCAAGTGTCTCACATTGGGGCACTCCGGTCTTATTTGTGAGAAAAAAAGATGGTTCTCTTAGAATGTGTATAGATTACCGTCAGATGAACGAGGTTACTATCAAGAATAAGTATCCTCTTTCGAGAATTAATGATCTATTCGATCAACTTCAGGGTGCCATTTGTTTTTCTAAGATAGAAATCAGATCTGGCTATCATCAGTTGAGAGTAAGAGAAAGTGATATCCCTAAAACAGCTTTCAGGACCCGTTATGGTCATTATGAGTTCATAGTTATGTCAATTGGTTTGACCAATGCTCTTGCAACATTCATGGACCTTATGAATAAAGTATTCAAGCCTTATTTAGATATGTTTGTTATTATATTCATTGATGACATGCTAATTTATTCGAGGAATAAGGAAGATCATGCTAGTCATCTTAGAGTAGTGCTCCAAACTCTAAGGGATAGAGGGTTGTATGCCAAATTCTCTAAATGTGAGTTTTGGGTTGAGTCTGTGGCATTCTTGGGCCATATTATATCCGGTGATGGAATTAGAGTTGATACACAGAAAATATAGGCAGTGCAGAATTGGCCTAGACCCACATCTCCAACTGATATTAGGAGTTTCTTGGGGTTGGTTGGATATTATAGAAGGTTCGTCGAGGGGTTCTTATCTATTTCATCTCCTTTGACTAAGTTGACTAAGAAAATAGTGAAGTTTCAAAGGTCTGAAGCTTGTGATAAAAGCTTTTAGAAATTGAAAACTAAGTTGACTACTGCCCTAGTATTGACCTTACTAGAAGGTACGAAAGGTTTTGTTGTGTATTGTGATGAGTCCAGAGTTAGATTGGGTTGTGTGTTAATGCAAAATGGTAAAGTTATAGCTTATGCCTCCAGCCAGCTGAAAGTTCACGAGAAGAATTACCCAACCCATGATCTAGAGTTGGCGGCCGTAGTATTTTCTCTGAAAAATGATGTAATTATCTTTATGGTGTTCATGTAGATGGGTTCACTATCATGAGTCTTCAATATGTATTCATTCAGAAAAAACTTAGTCACAGATAGAGGAGGTGGTTAGAGTTACTCAAGGATTATGACATGAATATTCTATATCACCCATGTAAGGCTAATGTGGTAGTTGGTGCTTTAAGCAGGTTGTCTATGGGTAGTACCGCCCATGTTGAAGCAGGAATGAGAGAATTAGCAACAGATGTGCACAAACTTGCATGATTAGGAGTCCGACTAATGGATTCCACCGAAGGAGGAGTAGTGGTGATGAATGGGGTTGAATGATCATTAGTGTCTGAAGTGAAAGAGAAGCAAGGCCAAGATCATATTTTGCTTGAATTGAAGGCAAATGTTCATAAGCAAAAAGTGATGGTTTTGAACAAGGGGAGATGGTGTATTGAGGTATCAAAATAGGTTGTGTGTGCCAAAGGTGGATGAACTCCAAGAGAGGATCATGGAGGAAGCTCATAGCTCCTGATATTCTATCCATCTGGGTTCCACAAAGATGTATCGTGACTTGAGAGAAGTATATTAGTGGAATAGTATGAAGAAAGGTATTGCTGAGTTTGTTGTTAAGTGCTCGAATTGTCAACAAGTTAAAGTAGAGCACCAAAGGCCCAGTGGTATGGCTTAGAATATAGAGATTCCAAAATGGAAATGAGAGAAGATCAATATGGATGTAACACCTGGAAAACTAGTAGATGAAACTAGAGCCTTACGTGAGAGTTTTAGAGTTTGATGTGTGATTTAGAATGGTAAAATGGCTTCCCGAACTTATAGTAAGGGTTATAGGGGTTAAATGTCAAGGTACGACTCCCCAAGGACCAACCAAAGGGGTCCTTTGAGGAGGACCTTAAAGCCTAACCCCAAAGCTGCCCCAAAACTGCCCAAAAAGGGCCACCTACGGATGACACCTATGGCCAGTAGGTGGACCCACGCCCCGTGGATGGGTGTCGTGGGTCAATAGCCAACTTTAGGAGCTGCAGGTCATGACCTATGGACCTGCAAGACAGCCAGTAGGTCCATTCACGGACTGTAGGTCCCAGGCATAGGTCATGCTTGCAACACTGCCAAGTCTCGGCCAAGGTAAGGGGTAGTTTAGGTAATTTCTAATTAAGTTAGTTAAATATGAAGTCATTTTATATTGATTTATTAGACATATACAAGACTTTATAAGCCTTTAACCACCTCATAAACTTCATAAAATACCAACTACCCCAAATCAAAATCAAACCCTCTCTAAAAATCTTCTCTCTAAAAACTCCATAGATGAAGAAGAAGAAGATCAAGTTAGGGCTTGAAGAAGGGGGCATTCTTATATGAATTTGTTGGATTTCTAGACCTAAGGTTTGGTAGTCTTTGATTCATGGAGTTCTCAAACTCTCAATTTCAAAGTAAAAAGTTTCCAAAACCTAGGGTTTTCACTCCAAGTCATGGCTTCTTTCTAAAAACGTTTTCAATGATTTAATTATCTTGTATTATGATTGAATTGCTGTTTTATGGTGGTTTTAATATAAAATCTCCCATGAATCTATGGATCCCCCATAACCCTAATTTATGACTTGTGAATTGGGTGAATTGTAGTAAGGTGAATACTATGAAATTGTTCTTGTAGTAGTTTAGTTATTTGAATCATGTTATTATCCATGCCTAATTGTAGTAATTCTAGGTGTGTTGGTGAATTATGATTCATGATCCTTGAAGGGTAAATTATGAGATTTTTTATAATCATGATATTTGTGTACATGCTTTATGAATACTTTGAAAGTAATGTGATCATGACTATAATGCAATTGTGGTGTTGTTGAAAGGTTATTCTCAATTATACACTTGTGAATGATGATGACATGTTGTGAAAGGTTTTCTCAATGTATATTATACCTTGAATCGGTAGGCTTAGGGCATCCTCTTCACGTGTAATTAAAAGTGAACTTTATTGATATACCTTGAATTAGTAAGCTTAGGGCATCATTTTCATGTGTAATTAAAGGTTATCTTGACTTAATGAACCTTGAATCGATAGGCCAATGACATGCCTTTCATAAATGAGTAATGAAGTATTCTAAGGCTTTGTATTGAATCAATAGATTAATGGCATTCCTTTCATGATGAGTCAATGAACTATTGTAATGATGAATCTTTAATCGATAGGCTAATGACATTCCTTTCATGATGAGTCAATAAACTATTGGAATGATGAATCTTGAATCGATAGGCTAATGCATTCCTTTCGTGATGAGTCAATGAACTATTGTAATGATGAATCTTGAATCGATAGGCTAATGGCATTCCTTTCATGATGAGTCAATGAACTATAGTAATGATGAATCTTGAGTCGATAGGCTAATGTCATTCCTTTCATGATGAGTCAATGAACTATTGTAATGATAAATCTTGAATCGATAGGCTAATGGCATTTGTTTCAAGATGAGTCAATGAACTATTGTAATGATGAATCTTGAATCGATAGGCTAATGACATTCTTTTCATGATGGGTCAATGAACTATTGTAATGATGAACCTTGAATCGGTAGGCTTAAGACATTCATTTCATGAGTGACTAAATAATGAAACTTAAATCGATAGGCCAATGGTACCCCTTTCATGAGAATTCAATAAGTTATCCTAACAATGTACCTTGAATCGACAGGCCAATGACATTCCTTTCATGTGTATTAATATTAAAAGAGAATTAACTACTCCATGGGAATTTAATGCTTAGCACCGAGTGGATATTATGAGGTGGAAACTCTTCCCATGTTAGGCTGGGCTTCTAGTAACAAACTCCATATCCCATAACTATGTGCCCACATAGGTTATTAGCTAATGGATCCACCTAAGCTAAATTACGGGTTCTACCTTAGGCAAGTAGACCAACTCTTTTCGGTGTGGGACATGACATCGGATTCCATGATTTGCTCACATGGTCTATGTCGGTTAGGGCTTATTCCCATCATGTGAGTTATGAACTATGGTTACTCAAGAAGTTCTATGAAGTGTGGGTGGGGGTATGAGACTTCATCCATGCATTACACGAGTAGGCTTTGAGAGTGGTTATGGTGTGTTCCTCAAATGTTATAATTGCTAATGAAATAAATATGTTCATAATGATGTTATTGAGAATATTTACATAAAGGCTAATTGTAATGATGAATGCTTAACTTGGATTGTTACTATGAGTTGCTTTCCTTGACATGACTTAATAAATGTAAATGTTCCTTATCTATGAGTATTAACTAAAGATAGGATCAAAGAATGGTAAACATGACTATGGTGGCCTAAAAGGGATGCTTAGTATGAGTGGTATTATGGGATGTCATTCATGCATCACACAAGTATAATTTAGGGTTACCTAAGAGATGGTTCTATTATGTTATAATGATTTATATGGTCAACATGCTTGTGACTTGTGTTTTACACTAAAAGTGCATAATGATTCTCAAACTTGGTAAATGCATGCTTTTCAACTAAAATGTCCCTTTTAGCATGTTTTAAAGGTATTTTATGCATGGCTATCATACTTAGTGCATTTTTGTACTAACCCATATTTCTTCTACATTTTTCACAAAGTGTAGGGTTTGGCGATATCGACTTCCATCCTCGTGGATAGGTTCATAGTAGATCAACAAGAGAAGTTATGGTGAGTCCTTATCGTATTTGAGGGATTGACGACCATGTCCTTTACATTTCATCTTTATGTTTAGAGCTTTTGTATGGGGTGCGTCACAAAGTTTTAGTCTTAATGGCTATAGATGGTTTGAGACAAAGTATAGACTTCTGCTTATGTTTTTATAAAAGACTTCAATTGTAAAAGAAAAGTTTTGAATTCCGCACCATTTTCTATTATCTTATGTTATGATATGCTTTGAGGCTTGCATGAGGCTTTTTTCAGAGTCTTGTACGTCGTGTCACATCTAGAGGGTACTCCTGGGTCGTGATAATTGATTTCATTACTGGCTTGCCGCAGTCTCGATGTCAACATGATTCCATTTGGGTGATCGTAGATCGAATGACTAAATCAACCCACTTTTTACCAGTAAAGACTACCTATTCAGCAGAGGATTATGCCAAGTTGTATCTTCAAAAGGTACTAAGACTTCATGGAGTTCTAGTTTTGATTATATCAGATAGAGGTGCACAATTTACTGCACAGTTCTGGAAGTCTTTCAAGAAAGGTTTGGGTTCGAAGGTGAACTTGAGTACTGCTTTTCATCCTCAGACTGATGGTCAAGCAGAGCGCACAATTCAGACTTTAGAAGATATGTTGAGGGCTTGTGTGATTCATTTTAAGGGTAATTGAGATGATAACCTACCTCTCATAGAATTTGCTTATAACAATAGTTATCATTCCAGCATCTAGATAACTCTTTGTGAGGCTATTATGGGAGAAGATACAGATCTCCTATTGGATGGTTTGAGGTTTATGAAATGGGTTAATAGGACCAAACTTAGAGTCGTTTGAAATCCTACACTGATATTAGGAGAAGGGACTTAGAGTTTGAAGTAGATGATTGGGTATACTTAAAGGTTTCACCTATGAAGGGTGTTATGAGATTTGGTAAGAAGGGGAAACTTAGCCCCCGGTATACTGGTCCTTACAAAATATCCAAAAGGATTGACAATATAGCTTATGAGTTAGAGCTATCCTAAGAGTTAGTAGCGGTTTATTCGGTATTTCACATTTCCATGTTGAAGAAATGTATGGGAGATCCTTCACTTATCATATCTACTACTTATCATATTGCCACACCCCGAGCCTACACACTGGGCGGGACTGGCACTCGAGAACCATTGTTGGCCCTAAGCGAACCCTTGGTCTGGCTTACTTACTAAGCGGAAGACTTAAACACAAGGAACGTAACTCATGCAATAACTTAAGAGATAATAACTTAGCCAAACTGGCAACTCAAGTATTAAACGTATACAACTAAAATGAATAAGACTAAAGAACTATATTATCCGTTTATGAAGCCTCTAAAACAAAGAGGAATGTCGGGACAAGACCCCCGATCATCCTAACAACTGAAAACTGGAAAGCAATGTAAAAAGAAGCCCTCCGGAAAGCAATGAGGTTCACCAACTGACTCTGAGTGCTCAACTAGATCAACGAGGCGCTGGATGTTTATCCTGGTTACCTGTGTCTGCATCATGAAATGATGCATGCCAACTGGTATCAGTACATTGAATGTGCGAGTATGCGAGTGGAATGCTAAACATAACATAACCTTGAAAAGAGTCTGAAAGAAACACTTACCTTGGCTTTACTCAACCCATGAATAACCCAACTCAAAATAAAGCAATAAAACACATGCAATATACAAAAAGCTTTTAAAACAGTAGAAAGCACCTTAGTTCGTTAAAGAAATGCAATAACAAACTCAATTGTACTTGTATAATAAAGTAATATAGTTTCTGTGAAAGTTTCTCTAATCGACAACCACCACTATGAGCCTAAGTAATGATATATCGTCTTGCCTACGCTGCCAGAACTGTCCTATACTTTGACGTCATATAGAACGTCTTAACTAATTGGATCCACTAGTCTATGCTTAAAAGCACTTAAGGAATCATCTAAAAAGTATAATCATTTACTACCCATTATGGCTACATGGTTTATGGAGACTTGAGTTATTATGAACTCATGTCCTCATATCGGTGCTCAATACTACTTCCAAAATGTACTTAGCTCATATGTTTTTAAAACAACTTGATGAGTCCATAATTTTGACTCATTTAGGGCTATAGTTTCATAGCATTAGTGTCCTCAAATGCATATTTTGTCTCAATATCGGATGAAAATCCTTAAGTTTCAGGTATTTGGAGTTTGAGGCAAAGCATAGACACTACTTGGCAAGAAGGAAAAAGGCGGCTAAAAAGAAAGAAGAAATGAAGGCCTGAAGATCGCCAAGCCCAGTTGGCAAGTCGCCGATCGGCCGAGAGATCGCCTTTTATTCCAGTGTGTTGAGCCTTGAAGGAAAAGGTCAAGTTGGCGGTGAAATGGAACAGTTGGCGAGTCACCGAGCAGTTCTGCGAAGCAGTACCATATCGCCCAATGACTCAAAACGCGGAGAGGCTGAAGGCTAAAATAGGAAGGCGATGAAATCGACCAAATGGTGGATCGTCGAGTGTATCGGCGATCCTGACTAACTTCGCCGAAGGGTCCTCTGCAGAACAAATTTTCAAACACTATAAATACTTGTTTAAGTTTCTAGCTTAGTATCATATCACTATTATTATTTGAACTTTTTACAGTTTTTAGAGAATTCAAGTTTTAGAGGGTTTTGGAGACTTTGTTCTAAGACATTCAAGGGGTTTCAACTCTAAGAAATTGGATGTGGGTCTCGAAGATTCTTCACTCTTGACGTGTTTTAATACTTAATCCTTCATACCCAGTTGATGGAAACTGATATTGGTATAAGTTTTTATCTATTTTACATGTCTAGCTAAAACCCCAATTCTTGGGGTGTAATTTTGTGAATATGGGTTAGATTATCTGTTGGGTCTTGCTTGTTAATGGTTTATTTGTTGTTTAGATGTGATTTTGTTTTGTAGTTGTGTATGAACTTAATGGAATTGTAGTTGCAAATACGACTTCATCTTAGTATTTTTGGCTTGCTCGAGAGAGAGGTCGTAAAACTAAAACTACTAAATTGATAGTCGGTGGTATTGGGTCAACATGGGTTCAGCTCGAGAGAGTGAATCCTAGTCCTTCTCCCACACATTCAGCTAGAGAAAGTGAATGAGCTAAGGCGGAGGCTGTGCTTAATGCGGCACCTCGGTGTTCGAGAGAAACTGAGTTGATTCGGGGTAAGTTGCTTGAGAGAGATATTATCCCCACTATAGTCTAGCCTAGTCACAAATACTCGACAATTTACTATCAAAAGCATGTACCCGATAATTTAGTCTATCCCGTATTCCTATCACATCCCAAGAATCCCGTCTCTCTATCTCGTTTTCATATATATTTTTACTATTTTTAGTTGTTAATTAATACAAAACCCCCATTGATAATTGACGTTTGCGTCACCCCTTTAGATTTAGTATGTTTATATTCGATAATGTTTATAGCTATGACTAATTAGAACTTAATTTTATTTTTCTATTAATTCTCAAAACCACTCTCTTGGGACTCGATCTCAACTCTTGGTTGGGTTACTTTACTATTGTGCGCTCATATACACTTGAATTGGAAGTTGTGTCTTGATTACGCAAACATCAAAATAACGCCACTGCCGGAGAGTGGTGTTATTTGAAGAATTTTTGGTTTACTAAAATTCTTGTTCTTCTTAGTCGTATTTTACTAACTTTATTTTTAGTTTTGTTTTGCTTGTTGGTACTTTAAGCAGTGGAGGTGAGTATATCGAACAATACTTGAGAGCTAATGGATTTTCCTCCATTATAAGTAATGATGTTCCGGGATCGCATCCTAACCTTCAAGCAATTGGAAGGTGAACGGATCCATAAAATCATGTGCAAGGTTTAAAGAACTGATAACTCAATGCCCAACTCATGACATTCCCCGACATAGCCCTCCTTGACTGTTTCTATAGAAGTCTTGGTCCCGAAAACAAGGTGTTGGTCGACCAACTCATTCCAAGAGGAATTGCAAAACAACCATATGTGATAGCAACCCAACTGCTTGATCAAATGGATGAAATGAACCAAGAAGTAGAAAAGGACTTCATGTTGGCCGCACTAATGACTCAGATGGATGAGTTGGCCAAAAAGATGGTGGAGATCGAAGTCCAATGCAAAATGAAGGATAAATACATCCCTCCTCATGAGCGAAGAAGGCCAAAGGACAATGAAGGAAAGCATCAAAGTGATGAAGCAAATGATTGGTTCTCATTCCAGATCTGTCCAGCTGCTTGAGAACCTTATGGGTCATGCATTGACCCATCTCAACTCGCAACAAAATAGGGGGTTGCCAAGTGATACTATGGCTAACCCCAAAAATGTGGTTTGAGTGTTGACTTACGTCGTGTCACGACGTTAACTAATGCGCTGTTTGGGAGGCAACCCAAAACCCTTAAATGCTTTAGTTTTAATTTTGTAAATAATGGTGTGTTGGTTGTGCAGGTTTAAATGCGGAAAGTGTTTAGAGAATGCAGATTGGCGAGCAAATGGTCCAGTCGGTGCATCGCCGAAGAGGTCGGCGTGCCCGATTTGATCCGCCATTTGGCTCTACACAATTTCAACTCAGAGCCTGTAAAACTCGGCGAGCTCAAGAGCAGTTTGGCGAGTCGGCGACCATGATTAAGACCACCGTATTAACCCCCAAGAAAATGCAGGTCCAACAGAAATCAACGAGGGTAAGTGACCATTTGGTGCTTTGCCGAGTGGATTGGCGAACACCACTAATGTCGCCGAATGGACGCGAACTGAATGGTTATATATGACCAAAGGTTTTAAAGTTTCAAACTCTCTACTTTCCCTTGCTTTCAAATTTCACAAACTTACACCAATTTAGTAATTTCAATATTCTTGCTTTTCATTAGTATATTGGTTGTTGATTGGTGCTCGGAACTAGGATTCCATTGCCGCCTAACATTTCAATCCTATTTTAATCGACATCTAAGGTTGGTTTCCGAATCTCGAGTTTACTTTCAAAAAAATTGTACTCTTTTGCAATGATCATATCGTATTGTCGTGTGCTGGGCCTCTCTGATAGGATTAGATTGTTTAAATGCCAATTTTAAGTTAATAATCTTGCCCGTATTATTTTGATCGTTAAATGCCTGTCAATTTGTGCTTTTAGATGAATGAAATTTTATGAGGTTGTGCTTGCGTGATGTTTAGATTGGTTGGGTGAACTCTGATAAGCCCACGTTTGTGCTAATTGACGTAAATTGCTCAATGATAGAGCGGGTGACACCAATCTTAAGACTAATTGTCGTCAAATGGCCAAATTTGGCAAAATCGAAAGAAGTCTGAGTATTTCGGGGTGATGGGTGCTATGGGTCTAAGCCTAATTTAACTATTGCATGTTTTGATTTTGTTTTCGGAGGTTGCGTGGTTGAATTCGAGAAGGTGGATTGAAAATAGGCACGTTGAGCCGTTTGGCGAGTTGGATCGAGCTCGCCGAACCGCTCGGTAGTTCACCTAATGACTCTATCTCGGCTTTAATTTCATGCTATAAGTATTGTTGGTTTATATAATTTCGGCAATAAATATATGGTCTCCAAAAGCACTCGGTGACTCACCGATAGTATGCTTGATCACCCTTTATTTGCACACCTAAAACCCTTGTTGCACTGTAACTTTAGTCGGACAAACCCTTGCTCGTCGAGAGTAGTCGGCGATTCGCCAAAAGGGCCTTCCCTTCAGCGAGCCCGATCTAGTTCGCCAAAGAGGTTCGGCGACTCACCGACTGGATCGGCGAGTCTGTCTGCAATTAATTTTCTGTGCTTCAATGTGATTATTATTTAACTTACCTTTAATGTTTTGCAGATATGGTTCAGATTAATCTAACCACGCCACCCAGAAGAAAGCACGGGGCATTACTATAAACGAAAGAGGATCGGGTCCTCCAAAGAAGAGAAGACAAGAACTCCTATTGGGAGACAAAGGCAAAAGAAAGAAGCACATAGCTAAGAAAGTAGACGCTGACAACCGGGCTGAGTTGTCTAAACGTGAAGACAAGCATCCCTTGATTAACCGAAGGAATGAGCTCCGAGCTAGAACCCAATCCACATCCACCAGAGTTCCCTTAGCTGCCACCCCTCTTGAAGCAGATTTAGTTCTAGCCTAGGTACCTCCAGTGACCCCTGCACTCTCTATCGTTCCTCCACCTAGACTGCTGAACAGAATGAAAGGTGATGGGGTACGGACCATCCTAGAGGAGAAGCTGTTATCTACAGAGGGCCTGGAGGGTAAGTACCCCGATGTCAGGGACACCATCCACTACCGTGAGTTTGAGCTGTTCACAAGTTCGGGAATTCTATACAACTAATGGGGAGTTGGTGCCCAAAAGCAAGAAGAAGGCAAGCGAATTCAGACCGGTGAAGTCAGTCATGGTCAGAGGCAAGGAAGTTGGGTGCGACAGTGAATACATTAACAATATTTTGAATAGAGCGCTGCACTCTGCACTTCTTTACGAGGGGTTGCCCATTGTTGAGTCCCTAGATGACTTGAAGGGTTGGTTGGCTCCTCTAATTTCTGACACCATCCCGAGGTGGATGATGGGGGAACCCCTATTGAGAAGAGGGACTTGAGCATCGCTGCTAGGTTTTAGTTTGGCTTTATCAGCAGCACTATAATTCCATCCCAGAATGAGTCCATTTTGCGCCATTCTAAAGCAACTTGCCTTGGTTCTGTCATGTCTAGGAGACGCAACGACCTGAGACTGCTGATTTCACAGGATATGGCCATGAGAGCCAAACAAAAACAAACTTCTCTGCCATTACCAGTCCTGATCACTGAGCTGTGCTTGTGTGTTGGAGTACCCCGGGACACTGCGAGAGATATTGAGGTCACCCCTTCATCCTCCATTAACATCCAGCATATTGAGGCCGAGTACATACAAGGGGAGGCTGATAGGAGGAGAGCAGTTTCGATAGATATTTCTCCGGATGTTGACGTTGACTTGTTACCTACAGAGGCATCTTTGCCTACTCTGGCCTCTGAGCCTTCAGGTACATCCACTCCTTCCTCTTCTTCGCATCCCCCAGGTGCTTCATCTTCCTCCCAGCCTGGCAGGATTACTCAGCCATGATCCTAAAGATGAGGAATTTGGCCCAATCAACTAATATGCGGGCAACCCGACTCGAGAGATCCATCCCTGGGACGATTGAGAGAGCCATAATTGCTGCACTCACCCCCTCCAGACTTCTATTAATGAGTTGACTGTGAGAGTCACAACTTGTGAGAGCAGACAAAGGAAGGCCTCTGTGGTGACGACTTTGAAAGCCAAAGTAGCAGAATTAAGGAAGGACGTGGACTATCTAAAGTCTACCAACTTCAATTCATTAATAGAGGCTGATGATGATGAAGATGCCCTAGAGACTTCAGAGATTCCTCCGACCACCACTGGAGAAGTACAGAGGGATGGCACATCATAGAAGGAGTCGGATGCTGAGACTGATGATGAGATGATTGAGCACCAAGAAGAGAACATATTTAGAGATTTTCCAGATCTTGTAGAGACGGTTATGCAGTCGGTGATCCAGACATCGATGACTGAGACGTCCACATCAGCCCCTATTGGATCTGGCACTGTTATTCCTTCTTAGGTTACTCCGGGCACTGATGCCCAAGTACATACTACTGCACCGGGAACTGAGGCCCAAATAGATGGAGAAACTACCTAGACAAGATCCTTTCTTTATCTCCCTCTATGTCTTACTTGTGCTCACTTTTTGGATACTTTAATTCATTTGCATTTGAGGAAAAATGATTTTTGTTTGTGGTGGGGGTGAGGCCCACCTTTGTGCATATTTGTTTTGTTTATATATTTGGGTTGGAATTTATAATTGTGTTAATACTGCATTTTTATGGATGTTTGAGCTTGTGGCTTTATACTTTAAATTGCAAAATGATTTTGACCCTTCCAAAAAAAATTTGCCACCTCTTGTATGTGTTGAATATGGTTGTTCTCTTGCAAATTTGAGTATCAATTTTGATCAATATCGATGACTCAAATAGTGCTCATAATCAAACAAACATGAATGTACGGCTACGATGAGACCAAGTGAAGTTGCATAGACAATATGTGAACACTTTGCATCTCGTTGTGACTAGCCAATTATTAAATCGAGTCTCTTGTGATGATCGTTGCACACTAGCGAAAGTGTGAAGTCTTGTTTAACTTTAGTGTCGATGCCTTATGTGATGAGCTTACTGTGAACCATGCATGATAACACTTAGAATTTGCCCCGTTAGTCCGGTCGACTAAGTAAGGCTATCTCTTGATATGACCTTAGGCAACTTCAAAGAGTGTGAGCCAATTTGGCATATACTTATTTTGTGGCCTACCTTGTGAGTGTGTGAACCTCTTTTGAACACCCCTTGAGTCTTACCTTTCTTTGGATGAAACTTGATGAAAACAAGACCTCTCTTAATCCACTACCTATAATCCTCTTGATTTGTGGTTGATTGAATAGCCAACTTAGGCCAAAAGCCTAAGTTACGGTTGTGTGGTGAAAAGATAAGGGCAAGTCAAGAAGTGTAGTGTTGAGAAAAATGGAATCCCTCCATACAAAAAAAAAGAGAAGAAAGGAATGAAAAAGATTAAAAAAAGAAGTTATGGAATAAAGTTATGAATATGCAAAAAGAAATGGGGTTCCAAACAATCCATGGAGAGTGAATAATGTGATGACTTATGAGCACTAAAGAAAATGATGAAGGAAGAGGAAAGGAAGTGTCGTGAGTACCACATTTCATGATGATGAATGTCACTGAGCCTAAATGATCATACCTTTGCACTCAGCCCCATTACAAGCCTTGAAAAGACTTTTTTGATCTTGAGTGAGCTGAAACAATTGTTGATTGGAAAATACAGGCAAACCTATGGGTGAAAGCATGCATTGTATTTTTCTTTGTGAGAGTGAGTGCTGCATTTGATTCCGGAACTTTAAATGATTAAACCATTGTGTGAATATGGAATCATTCTTCGTGTGAGGGCATTTGAACACTGTAGTTGAGCTTGAACTTGCATTTGAAGCAAGTATTGTGAGCTTGAGATTCTTTGATAATGGTGAGTCACAACTTGAATCTTTGAGTGCACAATTGATCTTTGCATGAGTAAAGTGAGTCTTGTTGTGTGCATCCATGATTGAGTCTTGTGTAGCACTGTTCGAGACATCCTTTTTGAATAGCCGAACTCGAGTTTGCTTGAGGACAAGCAAAAGTTTAAGTTGGGGTGTTGATGAGTCCACGATTTGGACTCATTTAGGGATATATTTTGATAGAATTAGTGTCCTCAAAAGCATATTTTGTCTCAATATTTAATGAAAATCCTTAAGTTTCAGGTATTTGGAGTTTGAGGCAAAGCATGGACACTACTTGGTAAGAAGGAACAAGGCGGCTAAAAAGAACGAAGAAATGGAGGCCTGAAGATTGCCAAGCCCAGTTGGTGAGTCGCCGATCGGCCTGGAGATTGCCTTTTGTTCCAGTGTGCTAATCCCTAAAGGAAAAGGTCAAGTTGGCAGTGAAATGGAACAGTCGGTGCATCACCGAACAATTCCGTGAAGCAGTACAATATCTCCCAAAGACTCAAAACGCGAAGAGGTTGAAGGCTAAAATAGGAAGGCGATGAAATCGACCAAACGACAGATCGCCGAGTGTATCGGCGATCCCGACTAAATTCGCTGAAGGGTCCTCTGCAACACAAACTTTCAAACACTATAAATACTTGTTTAAGTTTCTAGCTTAGTATCATATCACTATTATTATTCGAACTTTTTTTACAGTTTTTAGAGAGTTAAAGTTTTAGAGGGTTTTGGAGACTTTGTTCTAAGACCTTAAAGATTCAAAGGGTTTCAACTCCAAGAAATTGGACGTGGGTCTCGAAGATTCTTCACTCTTGACGTGTTTTAAGACTTAATCCTTCATACCCAGTTGATGGAAACTGATATTGGTATAAATTTTTATCTTTTTTACATGTCTAGCTAAAACTCGAATTTTTGTGGTGTGATTTTGTGAATATGGGTTAGATTATCTGTTGGGTCTTGCTTGTTGATGGTTTATTTGTTGTTTAAATGTGATTTCATTCAGTAGTTGTGTATGAACTTAATGGAATTGTTGTGGCAAATACGATTCATCTTAGTGTTTTTGGCTTGCTCGAGAGATAGGTCGTAAAACTAAGACTACTAAATTGATAGCCGGTGGTATTGGATCGACATGGGTTTAGCTCGATAGAGTTAATCTTAGTCCTTCTCCCACACATTCAGCTCGAGAGAGTGAATGGGCTTAGGCAGAGGCTGTGTTTAATGCGGCACCTCGGTGTTCGAGAGAAATCGAGTTGATTCGGGGTAAGTTGCTCGAGAGAGAATTTACTCCCACTATAGTCTAGCCTAGTCACAAATACTCAACAATTTACTATCAAAAACATGTACCCAATAATTTAGTCTATCCCATACTCCTATCACATCCCAAGAATCTCGTCTCTTAATCTCGTTTTCGTATATTTTTGTTGATAATTAATACAAAACCCCCCATTGATAATTGACGCTTGCGTCACCCCTTTAGATTTAGTATGTTTATATTCGATAATGTTTATAGCTATGACTAATTAGAACTTAATTTTATTTTTCTATTAATTCTCAAAACCACTCCCTTGGGACTCGACCCCAACCCTTGGTTAGGTTACTTTACTATTGTACGATCGTAGACACTTGAATTGAAAGTTGTGTCTTGATTACTCAAACATCACAACTCCATTCTTTGGTTTGAGATAATTACTCAAAATTTAGCTTAAAAGCTCTCTTGGAATTGATGTTCCCTTTTTTGCTCAAATGTGAAAACATTTTAAACCCTTTGGGAATACATAGTCCCCATATACTTGTTTGAAGAAATGAACTTCAATATTTACTCTTTACTCTTTACTCTTTACTTATCTTGAACTTTAAGTCTTAAAACAAAGTTAAAACGTTTGCGAAAGACCTTTGAAAACTTTATGAACTTCTCTTGACTTGCTTCTTAACTTCTAGACTTGAGTCTTAACTTTTCTTGAATTGAATTATGGATTCAAGGTTCATGATCTCATGTTTATAGATGATTTCATGATGTTTAAACGTACCTTAGAGTGTTGGAATCAACAAGAAAACATAGGTATGTTGCTAAGGAACTAGTACGGAAAGAAAGGGAAAATGGGATGAACTGGAGTCTTTGGCGCTCTGAGAGCCGTGGGGCGCCAGAGCCCAAAGTTCAGAGATCCCTGTTTGGAGCTCTGAGAGGGGCGACGCCCCAGAGGCAAAAGATCGGAGAATTTTTCTTGGGGCTATGAGAGGGGTGACGCCCTAGGCCCCTGCCCACTAAACCCCCTATTTTCACTTGGTTCTTTCCCCAAACACTTAGAAACAACTAATTCATCAACATATGCAAGATTTACTCGAATTCACACCTAAATACATGAATCAATCTCAAGAAACTTCAACAACAAGAACCCACAAGATTTCAATCGAATTATCATCAAGAACTCATAGGATTTACTTTCAAAAATATATAACTTCATTGAATTGAATCATGATTGGCGCGTGGGTGAACTAACCCAACGCTATGTGATCTCACATACCTCTTAGGGATCATCCTTTGACGAAATCCACAAGTGAAATCCTTACGAACGATAATCTTGGCTCTTTTCTCCTCTTGCGTTCTTTATCCGAAAACCCTAACTCTATTTATCAAAAGCGTAAATTGAATCCTATTACCAAAAACAAATTAATTAAGTTGGGTATGCAAAAGACCAAACTACCCTTCCAAAATCCGGATTGGACTTTCCTTATTTGCACAACCCAACTTCCAATGGGCATAACTTACTCATACAAACTCAGAATTGCCCAACTTGGCAGCGTTGGAAATATTATTCCAAGATATTTCCTAATATATCTGGAACAATACCTAACTCATCCTGAGCTAAGAGTTATGGTCATTCAAAGTTGACCAAAAACTCAAACTTAACATACTTAACAAATTTTCCAGATTTCAATTATTTCCATCCAAATTCTTAACTTCTTCCTAGTTATTTCAATTTGCGAGATGATACACATACCTACTGAAGATATTGGTATTAAGGATAGCTTATCTTATGAGGATATTCCTATTCAGATTTTAGACCGCCATATTCGCAAGTTGAGAACCAAGGAAGTAGCATCAGTCAAAGTTCTTTGGAGAAATCAGCTTGTTAAGGAAGCTACTTGGGAGGATATGAAGAAGAGATACCAACATCTTTTTGAGCCCGGAGAAATTCCATATCAAGGTACTAATTCTCTTCTTAGTACTATTTAATTGATATACTGAATGTGTTAGATTTGCATGTTAGGTGTTTGAGCTGGGTGTTAGATATTACACCCTTAGTCCACTTAGAATAATCTCATTCGAGAATGAATGTTCCCAAAGGGGGAGATATTGTAACACCTCGCTATTTGAAAGAGCTAAAAGTAGAAAGAATCAAATTTGGAAATAGCAAATCTGAAATTTTTTGGCAAGATGTATTAAGTATGAGTTTGGGTCAGCTTCAAATGACAATAGCTCTTAGTACATAATGGTTTAGGTGGAATACAAGGTATCAAATGAAAGGTCTTGAAATCCTCTTTCCAACGCCACTGAGTTTGCTAATTTTCGACCTCGTATGAGGGAGATATTCCCGTTTGAAGTCGGGTTGTTCGGATAAGGAAAGCCACTCGGATTTAAGAGGGGTATTTTGGTCTTTTCATTACCCAATTAAGTAAATTCATTTTTAGTAATTAATTAGTAGTCTAAACTGAATGCATTCCAAATTAATTCTAGGGCTTTGAGAGAGGAAAAAAGCCAAGGTTTCGTCGCATTCTTGAGAATTCGCTTGCGGATTTCACCAAGGGTTAATCCCTAAGAGGTCTGTGAGTTCACATAGCTATGAGTTTGTTCACCCATGATCCAATCATGTTAATTTCAGCGTTAAATTCGTTCTAGAAAGTTGAAGGTTTGATGTTCTTGAATTGTGTTCTTGAATTGTGTTCTTGAATTGGCTTTTGTTCTTGAGTTAAGAAAAAATTGATGAGTTCTTGAGAAAATAGTCTTGATTTTAGAGTTTTGTTTGATTAGATTCTTGTGTACATGTACTGGGTATCTGAATCTAAAGAGAAATTTAGAAAAAAGAATCGAATTTAAGCGAATTGGGTTAGAAAATGAAGAAGGAAAAAGTCGAGCAGATTCTGGCACGCAAGTTCGCTATGCGGACTTGCTCCCCAGTGAACAAATTTCCTCGCCCGTCGCAGAGAAGACGCGGACTCCACTGTTTCAAAATTATTTCAAGACTAAATATTTAAATGCAGTTCTGTGTCGCGGACTTGCTCCCAGACAATGTTTTCTTGTGCATTCTTCATGATTAACTATTTAAAAACACTCTTAATCAACACGATATCTGCTCTTAGGCGTATTTATATGCCTAAGTTGTCAATATTTGCCCATGAATTGATTGACGTAACGAATGATCTTAAGTCTATTAGCTTGATTTCGTTATACTTGCGATATTATGCACTAAAATATGTGACTAGGGGTTTCAGGAACTCTCAAGAAGATTGGAGTCAAATTGAAAGAAAAAATGCAAGGATATGCCGAAAAGAAGCTAAGGCTGAAGGCCCCAGGGCCAGGCGCACTGCTAGGCGCGAGGCGCCAAGGGCCAACATTCAGAGAGACCTCTTAGGCGCTCTGAGAGGCGCGATGCGCCAAGGCCCAACATTCTGGGGCCTTTCTCAGGCGCTCTGAGAAGCGCGACGCGCCAAGGTGGAAACCTCAGATGTGAAGTTTGGGCGCGATGCTAGGCGTGACACGCCAGTGGGATCCTAACTTTTCCAACTTAAAAGTGTTAAAAAAGGATTCCTAATAGTAATAGACTTTGGATCTAATTTTCCTACCATTATAAATAGACCCTTAGGGCAACATAATTGGGGGTAGACATTATTTTGGTGTGCAAGAGCAAGATTCGTCTTTTGTAATAGGTTTTGATCTTCAAAACTCTTCTATTTTCTGGAAATCGCATGAACAATTGTATTTTGTGGTTTTATAATAGCCTGAGTGGCTAAACGCCCTAGTTCTGGGGTTGTAGCTACGAATGGATTGGATTATTAAAGGCTTTATGAATTAATTCTTGGTTGTCATTATAAGTTACTTCTATATTCTAATTTTAGTATTTTATGCTTGATGACCATAAGATAAATACATTGTCTAATCTTAAAATCTAGAGAGGAGGGGTTAGATAGACCAAAGAATTTAAAGAGCTCGATCGACCCATTTGATTGAGGTCATTTGTGTTTAGAAGTGATGCCCGGATGAACAACTTGCTCGGTTACGAAACAGGATGAAATATAAATGCTCGCCAGTTAGTCTATTTATCCCCTCTCAACGATGTAGTTAGGTAGTTAACTGGGATAGGCGACTAGAGGTGTATAACCCGACTCATACAATTAACCTTGTAAATCAGTAACTTGACAACTGAAATTAGTTCTTAGCCAATAATATGATACATGATATTCAATATATGTTGCAGCCCTGGAATTGACTTTTACTTGCTAGAAACATCATCTTAAAGTCGTTCACATTTAGTTACGTTTATTTAGTCATAATTAGTAGTAGTTAACAATCAATTATTAACTCCTGAAAAGGTTACTTTTACTTTTATTTGTAGAATTAAGTGTTAAATATAAATTGATCATAAGTCCCTTGGGAACGATAACTCATATAGAGGTATTGTAACTCCCCTAAAATTTCTAACTAAGACTCAAACCATTCTTCATATGCGTATAAGGTCCTACCAGGTGATTGTTAAATTGTGCTTAGGTGTTAAGGTCAATTCCTTAGTGTGAGAATAGATTTAGAGACTTATTAAGATTATAAGAATCCTCTAACACAAAGTTGAGTTGAAAGCTTCTTTACCAATTGAGTGTCAATGTAATATTTTACTTGGATCAACTTCAAATAATCATATCTCTTAGAATATGAAGAGTTACGTGGGCACTAACCTATCAAATTAAAGGTATACGGATCTTCTTTCTAACGCCACCAAGTTTACATTAATTAGAGTTTGGAGTAAAACTTTATACTCATTTAAGTGAATCCCTGTCATACAGTCACTATTTCACAGCATATACTACGGACGGTGGAATGTTCCACGGACCATGGAACCTCTATGAAGGCTTGCTTCGATTTTTTTCTAGAAACTTAATGCATGTTTCAGGGTTACCTTGGTCCTTTCCCAAGATTTTTATCCCTATGAGTCATTTTGGGTGTTTTAAAGGAGTATATCATTCAACTAACTAGTTATCCTCTCATAATCATCAATCTAAATATTCAAGTTTCCAAAAAATTTCTCAGAATTCACTCATGGTTCCTCTTTTCTATCAAGAACCCTAAAACTTCTATGTCAAAAATTTAAAATACAAAGAGAAGTCTTCAATCCAAGGTTTTCTTAAGTTCTTCCACTCTAAGAACTCCATAAAATATTTATTTTTTCTCAAGATCAAGCATCAAGATTTCAAGATCAAAGTTTTCCTCCAAGAAAGCTAGTGTTCTTCCTCAGGATCAAGAAAAATGAAGTCTCCACCAAATTCTTCTATCCAATAGCTTCATAATCAGGTATGTAAAACTATTCATAGTGTTGGACTAAGTTCTTCATCACGCCCTACATCTAAATTCAGTTAGTAAAGAGATAAATTTAGGTTTCTACCCTAAGTTTCATGAATTTTGAGTTTGATTTGTTTTCTGTATTTGGAGTTCCCATTTCCGAACTATTGAGATGAGATTTGATACTCTATGCATTTTAATTCTTGAGTTGTTGTTCATGCTTATATTTACCACATGAACCCTAGTAATTGAGATTTTGTTGAAAGTTTTTGTGCAATTATTTTCAAGCATTGATTTATGAATTTAAAGTGAGTCCAAGTATATTTTAAGCATCATTTGAAAAGAGTTTTAAAGGAACACTAATGGTTCCAAATGTACTATTTTGCATTGAGAAGAGAACTACTATTTAAAGAAGAGTATAAACAGTTTTCAGAAGCATTTTAGTCAGTAAAGTAAAGATCAGTTTATCATTTAAAGAGGGCCCTTTGAGTATTAATTCAACTCAATGAGTATTATTATTATTATAAGCCCATTAATACATATATTTTGGGAGTATGATTGATCACCGATTTGGGTAAGATTTAAGACAGCTCGAAACTCATAACCTGCACTTTCAGCGTTGATAGGATCATACCGAAATTCGGGTGACTCCTCACCTGCCTCAAGAAGGCTTTTTAGTGGATCCATAAGTGAGTTACGTTTCATACTCTGGCAACGTGGGTGAGACATTGTATCATCACGAGCCTCATAGTGATGGTTGTTGGTTACAGAACTCCCCAAGAAAAGTAAAGTATATTATTATTATTATTATTATTATTATAGTATTTCCTATTATTGCATATCTTATTGTAAAATTTTAATGATGTCATTTCATGTTCATGCTTTTTCTTTCAGTTCATGTATTCTGTTCAGTTATGTATTTCAATTCAATCTTATTACATATAGTACGTTTCATGTACTAACGCTATTTGGTGTTGCATCGTTTTACAATGCAGTTAAATTACTCTTGATAGCAGGCGTTCAACAAGATCTCTTTCCATCAGTCGTCGATGAGACCTCCTGACTTTTGGAGGGCTCCAATTTAGTTAGTTCAATTTATTTGATTTTTAGTCATTTAGTTAAATATTCAGATAGTCGTAGGTCTTGTCCTGACACCTATCTTTAGTTAGTAGAGGCTTCATACATAGACAAAGTTAGCGAGCCAATTCAGTCTTGAGCATTCAGAAGTTTTACCATTATTCTTATTAACATTATTTATATTCAGATTTATTTCTGACTTTTGTATTAGATATCTTTAATTGATTTTAAATGTCTATTTTATAGGACTTCTTTATGTATGTATAGTATTTCGCTCAGTAGTCAGTCAGACCAAAGGTTCACTTGGGACCACCAATGGTTCTGAGTGTCGGCAACCTTCAAGGTGTAGGCTCGGGGTGTGACAGGTAAAATGAAAAATATTTAATTAATTCAATCCTAATTTAATAAGTGATCAAGTAATATGGGACAAATACTTGTAGTAAGATACGTATCTAATATAAAACAGAGGTAGTAGTATCCTATATAAAGATGCTTTCCAGACCCTATTTTTTCCAAAAGAAATCATTTTATGATCCAATAAAAATATACTACTCCCTCCGTTCTTTTTTAGTTGTCATGTTGCGCATTTCGAAAGTCAATTTGACTAATTTTCAAAGTTAAATTAGATTACATTAATTCGATATTTTGAATTCAAAATTTTAGATATTCAAAATACGAAAAGTACTATAAATTACAATTTTCTGCATATCTATATGATGAAAAATACATCATAAAATGTTGGTCAAAGTTGTTATTGTTTGATTATAAAAAAAAAAGGAAACTATGACAACTAAAATTTGATCATCTTTCTAAAAATAATTGTCCTATATTAGTTGTTTACCTTATTAAATCAAAAAATATATTAATTAAATTCTCCCTATATTACTCTTTCAATTAATTCGTTTTAAAAGTGTTTACATTTATTTGTAAAATCCCAAAATAAAATTTTAAGGAATGAAATAGTTAGAAAAATTACCTTCTTATTTATAATTTTTTAATACATATATAAAAATAAAAATAATTAACTAATATTAGACGGATGCAAATACGCATTATTTTGCAAATATTGAATTCAAATTCAAAACTTTTCCACCGACCTATCTTTACTCCAACCAAAAGGTAAGGGTGTGTATCGGTCGGTTCAGTTCGGTTTTAAGTATTATCGGTTCAGTTTATCGGTTTTTGGTTTTAAAATATGCTAAACCGATAACCAAACCATTAAGATATTTTTTATCGGTTTTCCGTTTATCGGTTTTAGGTCTTTAGCGGTTCGGTTTTCGGTTTAACCAATAAGAAAATGCTTTCAAAATAAATATATGACTTATCCAATAATTTGACGTGATACGCATACATCAAAATAATCATTCCAAACGGGACAGCAAAGACCAACTTGTTGTATTTTGGTCATCACAGCAAAGACTTGGTCAATTTTCGAACACCATAATATATAAAACGAGGTTCCCTTTATGCAATAAAGAGAATCAAATAAAACCATAGACAAAAGTCAAAACAGTAGCAAATGAGGCAATGCTTATGGTAATTAAATGAAGTTCTTACGTTATTTTTAAAAAAAAACACACACAATCTGAATTACTGACGTTAATCAAATTGCAGATATTAGTCAAGTATAAACTAACTAAAGTAAATAAGTAATACTAAAATGTAAAACCTAAAGGTTATATAACTAAAAGTAGAGAGGAGAGTTAATTGTTAAGTAGTGTTAATTATTGCGTAGGATTTTTATATTTTTTAGTCTAATATACTACTAATTATATTATATTTTTTGTTTAATATATTATATATGTATAACTAAAAATAAAATAGTAAATTATTATATTCTTAATGGGTTATCGGTTAACCCAGTAACCCAATATTAAAAATTAATAACGAACCGATAACCCAATAATTTTTTTTGTAAAATCATTAAATAACCGTTAACCCAATAACCCAATAACAATAAATCAATAACATTTTTTTTGGTTCGATTTATCGGTCAATTAGGTTTTTACACAACTCTACCAAAAGGTGGTAGATAAGAAAGGTTCTCTTTCTCAAGCAACGTGCTGAAATGTGTGCATTTTATCATATTCAATTATTAAAGCACAATCTTGGTCCCAGGACAAAATGACACCCACTAGGAAACAAAAGTCTCCTAGGACAAGTGCAGGTGGTTTTTTGTTGGTCCCATAAAATTATTTACTTCATTTTTAAAAAATGATTTAGTTTAAATTGACACAAATTCTAAAGAATAAAGATTTTTTTAAAAAAAGTTATGATTCTAAATTAAAGTTATGTCACAAGTATTAAAATGTCTTTTAAAGTGTTGCAAGAAAATAATTATTTTGTTAACAGATTAAAAAATGATAACGACATGGATAACATAAATCATATGAAAAAAAACCATAAATCATATGAATTAGACGTGCTTGATGGACACTAAAAGGTCCATCAAAGTGAAGAAAAAGAAGAAAGTGACAATGTGTGCAAATGATGCTCTCATAAATTCAAAAATTCACAAAAAAAGACAAATCAAATAAGGCACTTATGTCATTAAGGATAAAATTGTCGAAAAAGTATCTTCTTAATTTCCTTAATATAAATAATATTTTTTATTATTTTGGAAAACTTAGATTACGAAGATTATGATTAATTGAGTATTTGAGAGCTTTGAAACTTGTAGTTTATAGGTCAAGCATAGCATTAATGTAGTTCATATTTGGTAATCGATTAGGGTGAATTCTCAATATTGCTTGTGTTAACTTCTTCTAGTTTAATCAATTATCGAGTTATCCTATTTGTGGATTCAATTTGGTTCTCTCATTTTTGATTGAGTTCAGGTTATTATTATTTAACCGGATTCAATTGAGAGGTGAAGGTATAAAGTTCTTTGTTGCTGATAAATTCAATTAGATTTCGGTGATTCCACATGTATTCTTATTTCTTTCAATTACCCCTTTGATTTCTCATCAAAAGAGTAGATAATTCTTTTTAAATCGAAAGAAAGAGCTTCTAATTTTATTTTTAATAAGTATGTTTAGTGGTTTTTCATGTAGGAACAGTTTCTAAAGTACAACTTTAATTAATTCCTTTAAAAAAAACAAAATCACTTTCTCTGATTTAAAACAAATTATCTAATTTAACTTGACACAAAATTTTAAGAAAATAAAGATTTTTTTTTTAATTTTGTGGTCTTAAATATATTAGGTAAAAAATAAAATTAAAATATTTTAAAAAAAGTCATTTTAAAAAAAAAGCTGGGAATGTC
Source organism: Solanum tuberosum (assembly GCF_000226075.1). Lineage (NCBI taxonomy): Eukaryota > Viridiplantae > Streptophyta > Magnoliopsida > Solanales > Solanaceae > Solanum > Solanum tuberosum. Next base: position 1,935,948 of record NW_006238986.1, on the reverse strand, counting down.
AAAATTAAGACAGAAAATAAAGTGTGATTTGACCCACATGTACTCCTTCACGTAAAAATAATACTCCCTTTGTGCTTAATTATTTGTCCATTTTTCCTTTTATAGTTATTTCTAATTATTTGTCTATTTTGACAAATCAAGAAAGAATAATTCTTTTTTACATATTATACCCTCAATTAATTACTTTGAAAAAGGTTTAACTTTTTGAAAATCTTAAATTTTAATTCATCTACTTCATAATTAAAATGGGTAAATAATAAACTCACTATGTTAACAATTATTTTCTTAATATATGTTATTTCAAAAGTGGACAACTAATTAAGGAAATTGAGTACTACCAGATTCTATTTTTGAAGCCACTTGATGAATGAATGACCAGTCAAAAAGCAAAAAGGTTTAATCATTTTTGTCATTAAGGGCTGTTTGGAAGGATATCCTGGTAATTGGATTTGATGTAATTTGTGTAATTACATTGTCTTGTCCTGTTTGGAAGGACTAGTAATTACTTGGTCAGCAGGTAATTGGTGTAATTGGCAAGGGGTAATTACACTCTACAATTTACAGGCAGAGGTTGTGAATTGCTGGTAATTACATGGTGTAATTACCACCTGATTACTTTTTAATTTCTTTATTTTATTTCTATTTTTATTTTTTTAACTTCTATTATTGTAAGTGCTTTTTTTATTTTTATTATTCTAAAAATTTGTAAAAGTTTATTTTTTATTTTATTATTATTATATTTCATTTTCTTCTTGTTCTCAACTTTACTTTACGTGATTCTATATAATTTTCTCGTATTATCTATTTCTTTATGTCATGCTTATTTTCTTCATTAGCATAATTTTATTAGTATTCTAATTTTTAAATTAAATAGAATTTATTGTTAAGTAAGGTTATAGACTTACGTTCTCTTTATTAAGAAAAAATAAAAATAAATCATATTTATTGCTATGTTGAAATTTGTTATAAGAGTATTATGTTAAATTTTTTGTTTTGAATTTATAACATATTTTATATTTTCAGTTTTATTTGTTTTAGTAATATTGAATTTACATTGCACGTCATTTTTTAATTAGACTTGATAGATTATATTTTTGTCAAACATTTAATAATTTATGACATTTTATTTATATATTATTCTTTTTATCAAACATGCATTTCACGATATTCGTAGAAACTTCATACTTTTAGTTGTTACGATCAATTCAATTGAAATATATTAATTTGAAAAAATATAAATCAATTATTTTTTCATAATATTAGTTACATAAAATATGTTTATTAATTAATATATTTTCAAAAAAGAATATATATATACCATTTTGTATATAAAATCCTTGATTTAGAGTTAGTTTTATACTTTTATTTTTTGCTATCTTAAACTCTTGGTTATTCTACAATATGAAAATATTTGTTTTTGAGAAAAGATGCAATATGTGAACTTATTTGCATGATTCACTTGTTTTATCACCTTGTTTCTAAGTGTTTTTCATTGTTTTTTTGTGTCAAATCTTAATGGTTAACTCGATAACAATTAATAACTGATAAATCAATAGCCGATAAGTCAATATTTTAATGGTTTAGCATGTCTACAAATAGATAACCAATAAGTAAAACTGATAAAATTCAAACGGAACCGACCAATACACATCCCTAAATTATTGACCATGTTCGGTTTTATTAAAGAGTAGCATACTACAACTCATTTTCAAATTACTTTTTTATTGAGCTAAAATTCGATCAATAATATCATATATATATTTTTTAAATAAATTTACGGTAGTGTATTATTATACTTTTGTATGAACTTTTGTTTATTCGGTAAAACTACATAAAGAAAATTAAGACAATAATGATAATTTTTTATACAAGAGATTTTTATACTACTTACCTGTTCTATAAGTAGCGTGCGTAAACGGATTCCATTTTGCAGCAAAAAACATTCTTCAATGGCGACTCTTTCTCTTACCCAATTTTCCTTAACCCTTTTACTCATCACATCATTCTTCTTTTCTCCTTCATCTGCCCAAACTAAATGCAACGTTAACTCCGTCTACCAACTCGGCGACTCCCTCGCCGACACCGGAAATCTCATCCGTATTCCCGGCGCTTCCATCATCTTCCGCGCCGACCGTTCCCCTTACGGCGAAACTTTCTTCAGAAGACCCACCGGCCGCTTCTCCAACGGCCGCCTTATCACCGATTTCATTTCTCAATCATTCAAACTGTCATTCCTCAATGCTTATTTAGACAGAGGCGCATCTTTCACTCAAGGAGTAAATTTCGCCGTCGCCGGAGCTACCATCCTCGATACATCCTTCTGGACTGCACGTAACATCCAGTTACCCACATGGAACAGTCCGCTTTCAAATCAATTGAATTGGTTCAAAAGACATCTCCAATCGACTTGTGGTTCGAGATGTGCGGAGAATTTGAAAAAGTCGATAGTAATAATGGGGGAATGGGGAGGAAACGATTACTACAATTGTTTCTCCCAGAGAAAGCAAATCACAGAAGTTAGAACTTACGTTCCGTTTGTTGTTGCAGAGATTATGAGAGGCATCAAAGAGGTGATTCAGCTCGGAGCAACACGAGTGTTGGTTCCGAGTATTTAGCCTCTCGGATGCCTCCCAGTGTACCTCACCTCATTCCCTGATAACAATACGAGTGGTTACGATCAATTAGGATGCTTGAGGAACTTCAATGATTTCGCTTCGTATCATAATCGATACGTGGTTAGGGCTATTGCAAATCTACAACGTGAATTCCCAAATGTTAGCATTGTTTATGGTGATTTTTACGGTGTAATTTTGTCACTTATTTGTAACCCTTCTTCGTTTGAGTTTAATCAAAATACATTGCTGAGTGCGTGTTGTGGAACTGGAGGGAAACATAATTTTAACTCCAGGACTGTGTGTGGAGCAGCTGGGATTAATGCTTGTTCGAATCCAGCACAGTATGTTCATTGGGATGGAATTCATTTGACAGATGAAGCTCATCGTCGTATTACTGAAGTTCTTGTTCCAGATATGTTGGCCAAATTCAACTGTGTCGTTTAATTGGATTCTTTTCTTGTCGTGATGTGAGACAGTGATAAAATCTGCGTATTTTATCCTCCTCTAGACTCATTTATCGGACCTCATTAGGTATGTTGTTGTATCTTCCTTGTTGTGAAGAAGAGAGAATTATTAAGCTAAATAAGAGGATGATTTGGTGTTTGGGCTATATTTAGTAGGCGTTTGGCCATGCGATACCATATCGTGATATGGTATCGTGAGATGGAATCAGCGTTTGGACATGCGATTTTACGCTGATTCCATCTCATGATTCCATATCATGAGAGGTGCTATCATATTCTCTAAAAATCATGATATGAAATTATATGGTGATTCCATATCATGATTTGAGATATTTTAATACAATAATTGATCTATGAGTTTATATTTTGTTAAAACAACCCCACATTTATATCTATTAACCATTTGTTTCATATGTAAATAAAATTTATAATCACATCATTACTTTTTAAAATCTATTATTCTCACCGACATAAAAATTTATTATTCTCACTAACATATAGTCACTTTAACTCACACCTCATGATTGTCAAACTTTCCAACATTCACTTGAAACAATTAACTAGCATGTTAAAATAGTTGCCAAGGCAATTAGCAAGATGGCACCAACATTTATACAACCAAAAAATATCGACTTAATACTCGATTTTGGCCTTGGTTTAAGGTAAAATTTCAATCACATTAATAAATTTATTTTATGGCCTTAATAAGTG
>NW_006238986.1:1890485-1932094 GCF_000226075.1 Solanum tuberosum | reverse complement strand
AAGAGTAGTTGAGAGATATGAGCATATCAAGTACAATTTATGTTCAATTTTTAAAATTAAATTAAAGTTAGATGAAACAATTACTTAAGTGAAGGACAAATAACTTTGTAATAATTTATTATGCGATTTTATAATTTTTTGTTTATTTGATAAGATTGAATAAACAATTGGGGCTATTTTAATAGTTTTACAACTTATGAGATTTTTATGTTTATAAGAAAATACACAACACAAAAATTCTATATTGCATGTCCAAACAAACCTTCAATTTCATCTCATGATTCCATATCATGATACCATATCGCATGGCCAAACGGGCCCTTAATTAGGTTGGTATTTGAAGAAAAAGAAAAAAAACACTCTGTTTTTTTTAAGTTTAAAATAATGTATTTGAATTTATTTTTTGTTTTGTTTGGCTATAAATTTCATTTCGAAAATAATTGATATTTGGTGGGTGACTATACCATTTAAAATCCTCTTTAAATTAATTGAGCCAAATGAGATTACATTTAATTTAATTTCATTTCATAGAGTTAGGTAGTCACGAGAGATGCAAGTTTCTTTTTCAAATGGTAATAAAAACAAAATGATGCGTCTCACTCTCAGATGAGTTTGACCCTTTCTTGGCTCGATACTCTTCCAACTTTTTAGCCACACTTTTTTTATAAATAATACTCTCTCCTTTTCTGTCTAGTTGTCAATTATTTTAAATTTCACATTTCTTAAGAAATTAGGTAAAATTATTACTCTCTCCGTTTTTTTTATATGTCATTCTTGTGTTTTAACATGGAGCACTAATAGTTCTCCATGTTTCAACAATTGGTACATTTTTTATACTCTTGCAAACAACCGTCAAAAATGTAACATCTCACACCTAGAAACGACTATAAAGAGCTTAAAATATGAAAATATTGATTTTTGGAAAGAATAAGGAAATCTGGAAATTTTGTCTAAGTTAAGAAAGTGAGTTTTGGCCATTTTCAAACAACCATAACTCCTAGCTCAGGAATATTTAGGAGCAGATCTTGATATGGTTGGAAAACCCTTGGAGAGATCTTTCCAACGCCGCCGAGTTTGCACAATTTCAACATCGTATGAGTGAGTTATGCCTTTCGGAAGTTGGGCTGTTGGATTGAGGAAAGTCCCAATTCGGATTTAGGGAAGGGCAAAGTAGTCTTTTCTCTAATTTACTTCCTAATTCGTTTTTAAGGGTTTATTAGGGTAAAAACAGAACCTAAATCAGTTTTGGAGAATTAAAGAACGCTTAGGGCTTGGAGAAAAGAGAAAGGAAGAAAGAAAGGGAGAAAAGCTAAAATTTCGCCAAGAACGTCAAGCGTTTGGAGTGGAATTCGTCGAGGGTGATCCCTATTAAGGTATGTGAGATTTCTTTCGTGTTGGGTTAGTTCACCCACACACTAATTGGTTTCAATTCAGCAAATTTAGAGTTGTTTGAATGTTAAGAAAGTGAAGTTCCTGAAGAACATTGTAGAATTCTTGTTGGTTGAATTGTTAATGCTTGGGGGTTGATTTGATTCATGTTTCCGGGCAGTTTTTCGAGTTAGATCGATGGTGTATTGAGGGTACAATTGATCCTAAGTGTTTGGGGAAAGAACTAGGGAAGATTGGAGGGTTTAGAGATGAAAAACGAAGAAAAAAATCGGGGATTTTCTAGGCAAGGGTTTGGGGTGTCACGCCTGCCAGAGCGCAACAAAAGTTCCTTTGCACTTTGGCCTCTGGCGCATTGCGCCAGCCAGAGTCCTCTGAAGTTTGAGGGCTGGCGCCCCGTGCCTCTCAGAGCGCCAGGGACACCAGTTCTCTCAATTCGTTTCCCACCTTTTCGTACTTGTTCCTAAGCAATGTACCTATGTTTTTTAGTTGTTTCCAACACTCTAAGGTACATCTAAACATCATGAAATCATCCATAAACATGAGATCATGAACCTTGAATCCATAATCCAATTCAAGGAAAGTTAAGATCAAAGTCAAAGAAGTTAAGAGTCAAAGTCTAGAAGTTATGAAGCAAGTCAAAGCCAAGTTTCTTAAAGTTTTCAAGAGTCTTTAACAAACGTTTTAACTTCGTTTTAAGGCTCAAGTTTCAAGTTAAGCAAAAAGTAGAGAGTTGAGTTCATTTCTCAAAAAGCTATAAGGGGACTAAGTATTCCCAAAGAGTTTATAAATGTTTTCACATTTGAGCAAAAACGGGAACATCGATTCCAAAAGAGCTTTTAAGCTAAGTTTTGAGTAATTATCTCAATTCAAAGAAAGAGTTTTGTTTTTACAAACATATGAGCTAAGTATATTTTGGGAGTAGTATTGTGCACCGATATGGGGATGCGAGTTCATATCAACTCAAGTCTCCATAAACCATGTAGCCATAATGGGTAGTAAAAGATCATACTTTTTAGATGATTCCTTAAGATGCTTTTAGCATAGACTAGTGGATCCACTAAGTTAAGTGTTCTATATTACGACAAAGTATAAAGAGTAAGTGGTGAGCCTCCTTGCATTCCGAAGGACTCTTTTATTTCGCTTTCCTAGTTTTCTTTATTAGGATGTTGTGGGTTCTGTCCCAACACCCATCTCAGTATTATAGAGGCTTCATAGACAGTCAGACAGTTAGTTTTGAGTCTCTCAGCTATGTATTTGAAGATACTTTGTTTTGAGATAAGTTGTCATTTTGGCTAAGATGCTATCATTTAAACTATTACTTGAGTTTATTTTGTTGAGTTAAGTCTTCCGCTGAGTTAAGTAAGCCAGGCCAAGGGTTCACTTGGGGCCAGCAATGGTCTTCGAGTGCCGGCCACGTCCAGGGTGTAGGCTCGGGGAGTGACAAAAAATCTAACAGTGCTTTTTTTTACACGTAAGAAAAGTTTCCACCATTGCCAACTAAATCTTCTCTTTCTTTTCCTTCAGATATCCATAATTCCATAACTTTGATTCCCCTATGAAACAAATAAGATCAAAATAAAGACTGATATTTGGAGAAGTAAAACTTATTCAGTTGCATCTGTTGTTTTTGAAGAATGTATCTCCCTTCAATGGAAGTCTGCGACAAGAGTAAGAGTAAAATCAGTTTTTATGGTCATCGAGCTTCTTCTATGTCCTCTGTGATAGATTGTTTAAACTCGAGGAGGGTGCTATGCATATTGGTGTCTTGTTTATCTGCAAGCAAGTTTCTTGCACACGAGGTGCTCGATCAATTGTCCTAGTGATAATTTAGCTTTGGTCCATTCTACTTGTTCCAATTATGACGAATACATTCTAAATATTAGTAAGCTCGAAGAAGCACGCGAGAATTTAGAAAAGCCTGGAAGTTGAAGAGAAAATGATTAGGAAAAATTCAATATTTTATCTTTTCTTGTTTGCAATGTAATTAGTAAGCTCGAAAAAGCATATGTTTTTCTCGTAGTATAGGAAAATGTATCTTTTTATTTTTGCGATGTAATGGATTTGATACGTTATGTATGTTTGGCTTCAATTTATTGAGAAGTTGGCTTGAAATTTTTGATATTATATGTGTTGATGGTGCAAAACTACATTAAATTTGTACTAGAACGAACAACACTAAAAATTTTTAGTAAACCTTTACCAAAACCGCAGCAGAGCACCAACAATGCGTCAAAATAAGCTCCAAAAGTTCAATCAAAATAAACATTAGAATTGCACCTAAAATAGTACTGACAATGAACCAAAATAGCTGGACGAAATTCACACTAATACAACATTATGGTTGCACCAACATAGCAGCAGAAAAGATCCAAAATTACACCAGAAAAGTATCAAAACAACATTTGAATTACACCAAAACAGCAGCCTAACAATAGCCTCTAAATTAGTATTAAACTTGCATCAACACCACCACCAGAAAGCACTAGAACTGCACCAAAAACAGCAACAGAAAATCACCGTAACAACAACAAAACAACTCCAAAACTGCACGAGAAAAGCTCCAAACACAGACTCCAAAATTAAACCAAAATAGCAGCACCATATTCGCACTAAAACAACACAAAAATTGCACCAAACAGCACCAGATTCGCGCAGAAACTACACCAAAAAAAGAAAAGAAATTGAAAAACCAATAGCAAAATATAGTTTTAAACATGTAAAAGCACACAATGATCCATTTTTTTACCCGAAAAATTAGTATTTTCTTATAATGTAACTCCACTTTGTTGGGTTTGTTGTGAATTTTCCCAAGAAAAATTCATTTCTTCTCATTGTCCTACTTCTCTATGTTTCATATTTTCTTGTTGAACTTCCGAACATCTCCATCTACCCTGAAAGCACAATATATATAAATATTTATATATACTTTATATTAGCTAAAGATAATTAAATGATGAAATAATTCAAAAATGATGTTAAAAGATAGCACAGGTAGTTTATCACGAACAGAAGAAGTAGTTTCAGGCTGCACATCTTTAGTTTGCAAGTCCTTTTGTTGTGACCAGACTTGTGGCAAGTACTACAATCTAGAGATTTTTGTTTCCTTTTCATTGTTGTTCGACTTGCTCCTACTTCATCAGCTTCTTTTCTTGTCTTCTTCTGCTTTCTTCCTCTCTTTGTACTTGTCAAACTCCTTGGAGGCAATGGAGGAAGTTTGTTAGATTTTGGCCACATTTGCGGACCATTCATCGGAAAAATTGCATTCTCATATATTTTTCAGTACGTTTCCACCTTGTAGGAATCATGGACATAATCAAGAGTGTCTTCTCGATTAGCCCAAATAGCTGCAATTGCGTGCTTGCAAGGGATTCCAGTGAGACTCCATTTTCTACAACTACATGTTCTCTTCTCCAAGTCCATTGCCCAATTATCCATGATACTAGCCCCTATAATTTCATAGTTCCATTGATTTGACTTTCTAGGAATATGTTCTCCGGCTGCCTTTTGATTTTTACGCAATATATCTTTAATCTTGGGACAAACATCACCTAGATTCCATTGTTCTACTTTCTCCCTGTTAGCTAGCATTCTAGCCATGAGTAGATATCTCAATTTCTCCAAAAGTGTCAAAATTGGCTCGTCTCTAGCATCAAGTATCATGCTATTGTATACTTCACACACGTTATTCCACAACATGTCAGATTTAGCATCTGAGGAGAAATAAGTCATTGTCCATTGACTAGGTTCTTTTCAATTACACCAAGCAGCAACATTTGGATCTAACTCAAACATATGATTCATGCATACGATAAATTGTTGCGTAGTAGTAGCCTTTGCAGCAACCCAAAGTGCCTTTTTTAATGAGAAGCTACCAAAACCTGCCCTTTAAAAGTTGTTATGAAGGTGTCTCACACAAAATCTATGACTAACATGTGGTAAAATATCATTAAAAGCTTCAATGAGACCTTTTTGTTTGTCGGACATAAAGGTCCAACTAGCCTCATCCTCATGTATATCCAAATCGCTAGCCAAATAAGTCAAGAACCAAGTCCATGTCTCTTTATTTTCTCTCTCAACAATGGCGTGGGAAAATGGGAAATATATTATTGTTACCATCAATTCCAACTGCAAATAACAATTGAGTTTCGTACAATGGACCCTTCAACCAACAACCATCCACTCCTATTATTTTTCTACAACCAGCCTTGAAACCGAACTTGCAAGCAGCAAAACAAATGTACATTCTCTGAAATCTGTATGGTTGTCCAGGAACCTCATTATCAGTGAACTTCATACGAATAGTACTTCCTGGATTTGTCCTATCCATTTTATTACAATAGTCCCACATCATTTTGAATTGATCCTTGATATCACCATCAAGAAGCGAAATGGCCTTCCTCTTTGGTCTTTTAACTTGTGATAAAGTCACTTTAGCTTTTAGATCAACACTCACTCTATCTCTAAAATCAGCCAAGCTACCATTTCTATTTGATCCAATTTCATTCAGGTATTTTCTCACAATGAAGGATGGTGTGATTATTCTATTTTCATGGTGCCACTCTTTGCAAGTATGTGTAGGATCGTATGTTTTTATCTGGAAAGATTTATCCCGTTGCATTTTGGATGCCATAATTTTCCATTTGCACTCTTTATGTATACATTTTGCCCTGATTCTTTCTTTGTCATTCTTGTTCCACTTGATATACTTTCCTTCTTCTTTTTTTATCTCATGTGTTGCTACAGCATCCTTGAACTCTCTTTTGCTTCCAAAAGTCAACTCTAGAGCTAATATGGGATTATCTCCATCAATTTTTGGATTAAATTGAGGATAATTGTAGCTCTCAGTTTCAGAATCACTATGCAAACTTCTTGTGTCACTAGAATCACAACAATTAGAATCTCCATCTACAGCTGCCATCTTTTTCTTTACTCCAACACTAAGAGGCTCTATTTCACCCAGAATACTCTGTTTTGTCTTCTCATGGCCACTGACTAACTCGTCGTCAGATAAATCAGCCTCTAAATTACAAAAATCATCACCAAATGAATTTTCATGTGTAAGTTGTTCCTTGTCATTATCTTCAATGGTTTCTTGATATGGTATAATCCCATTGTCCATTTTAAAATAAGAGTCCAAGTGCTCGAAGTAAATCTCATTCACATCCTCTTTTCGAAGACTTTTGCTAACTGCATAGACTTCAAAATCGGTAGAAATCAGTCTCCATCTTTTACCATACTTTCCACACTTGTACCAAAAGGTTATTAAATTAAATGCATATCCACAAATCTCCGCCATCATTTTAAACTCCTGAAGATTCAACGTGTTCACATTAATGTAATCAATATAGTCTATGCTGCCATTTATGTAATGTTTGTCTGGAATACGTCTCATGACACCCCAATGATATATTTTTATACTAACCAATGAATCTTCGAGTACTGGATCTGAAATAAAAAAAAACAAGCATATATTACATAAGGTGTTGTAGTTTACAAAAGTATAAATCAAACTAACGAATGGAAAATGCTTCAACTTAATAATCAAATATAATACTGTTGCATCCAAAATAAAGAAATTCAATCCTTGTAATTATATAAACAGAAAATAGTATATCAAATCAGAGATCTTGGGAATTTGATTTTTACTTTTAAAAAAATTATAATCGATAAATTTGTTCAAGTAAAATCATTCTCTTAAACTTGAAGGTTCTCCAATAGATATATAATGATGATTTTTGGGGGCGCCTTAATAATTCACGAAGCTGGAGCTACTGAAGAATGCATCACTGATCACAGTGATATCGGTGTGCACTAGCTTTGTGAACTATGACACTACAGATTCCATTCCAGGTGCACCATCTTGTGTTGCTATAACGACCTTTAGCAACGTAGCTAGCTCCATGCCTCCATCGGCATTGAGATTCGACAGTTCGTTTGCAGATGCAGGAGGATTTTATTACTTCTTACAACCCAAATTCTATTGCCATTGCCACTGCCACTCTGACTGATTTCTGTAGTATTTTTTTTTTGTTTCACCATTGATCCTAATACTATTTGTGAATAGTAAGACTATCATGAGTTTCTTACCACTTAATACTTTGTAGTTTCTTTTTTGAATCTAACCATTCAATATCCTAATCTCTAGATTCAGGATCAATAAGAAGGTTAAAGTGTATTCTACAAAAAAACTTTTTTATCGAGACATCAGGTTAAAGATCGAAAAAATTGAACCATTCCCCATAGTTTTTAATGGTATATAGTTTCAGTTGAACGTCTGATCAAGCTTTTCTTTTATTTTTACAACATCTCATGAAAAAATTGTGACTAGAAAGTGATGATGCAGAAGAACAAACACTTACTTTAACTCCAATCATGAAGAGCAACCGTACTAGAACAATGATATAATAATCAACCTACCACGTTTTTGTTTCAAATGTAGAATAGATAATTCTCAAAAGCAATAACAATGATCTAGAGATGAAAAAAATTCTCACCATAAGTAGGAGTTGATTCTCTATCATTGTTGTTCCCTAACAACATAGTTGCTTCACAAAATGGATCAACCTTTTAATGAAATTCAGAACAAAATTGAGATTATAGGGTTTGATTTGAAGCAAAAGGGAAGAGAAGTCTGGTTTTAACAAGGAAAACGAAGAGACAAGGAAAAGTGAGTTTTGGCGGGAAACCTTTCTCACGTGTAAAAAGAGAAGCACCGTTAAGATTTTTGACGGCTGTTTGCAAAAGTATCAAAAGTGTACCAATTGTTGAAACATGGAGGACTATTAGTGCTCCATGTTAAAACACAAGGATTACTTTGATCCTTTACTCCATAGAGTTAGGTAGTCACGAGATGCAAGTTTCTTTTTCAAATGGTAATAAAAACAAAATGTTGCGTCTCACTCTCACATGAGTTTGACACTTTCTTGGCTCGATACTCTTCCAACTTTTTAGCCACACTTCTTTTTAATAAATAATACTCTCTCCTTTTCTGTCTAGTTGTCAATTATTTTAAATTTCACATTTCTTAAGAAATTAGGTAAAATTATTGCTCTCTCCGTTTTTTTTATATGTCATTCTTACTATAAATAGTTGATTCATAATACTTGTTATTTCATAAAATCAATGCATAAATTATAATATTCTTCTTATTTTATCTTTGTGAGTTATTAGCCTTGAAAATATACATTTGACCAACATAGAAAAACTAAGTGGATAATTCATGTTCATTGGTCAAATTAATTAATCAAATTAAATTAATTCATATTCATTAATTGAAAAGTTGACTTCAAAAAAAATTTAAATAAGGGTAGTATAGTAAACTTACTTAATTTCTTAATGCACGTGAAATAAAAAATGGTGTCGTATAAATAGGAACGGATGGAGTATTGTATTCTTATTTTGTGTTATCTTGAAGTCAAGTTTTCATTAAATGAACATATTAATTAATTAAATTGACTAATGAATATGAATTAATTATTTAGTTTTTTTTATATTGGTCAAATTCATACTTTCAAGACTAATAAGTAACTCTTAGAAGTAAAATAGGAGAAATAATGTCATTTATATATTGATTTTGTGACATGACAAGTAGGGTATTACGAAACATCTATTTTTAATAAGGATGATATATAAATAAAAACGGAGAGAGTATTTCTGTATATAACAAGTTAAGTATTCGTTCGTTTTAATTTGTTTGAGTTTGTTTCTGTTTTAATCTTTTTTAAAAAGAATAACTCTTTTTCTCTTATAACAATTTTTAAATTTCAAATTTTCATATGACATGTTTAAGTTTACAAACTTAAAAAGTATTTTGATAAATTTTAATAATGTTGTTTGATAATTTACCTTAAAACTCAATCAAATTAAATTTGTTTTAAAAAATGACTTAAAATAAATCAAAAATCAAAAGTAGGTTACTTAAAAGTCATTTCAGCTTGACTTTTTGTTTTTGACTCAAAAACTACTTTTTAAGTCAATCCAAACGGCTCTTAGTACTGCTATTTGATAATATACTTGAAACATGCCATCAAATCAAATCTATTTTAAAAGAGTAATATTTCAAATTAAAATGGAGAAAGTAATATTTTATACTCTTTCTTTCCATTTTTACTCATTCATATTTGACTTGACACACCCTTAAGAAGAAAAAAAATGAATAATTCACTATATGTGACCCTTATTAATTATTTGTCATCTAAATATTGAAAAATGAATAGTATCGAATAGCAAGAATAAAATAGACACAAAATAATAAATTATCTCTAAAAAAGTTTCAAATTAAATAAATAAAATAATTATTATTTTTAATATATTAAACAAGTAAAAATAGATGGAAAAATTTCAGAAATAGCAAACATAATAGTCATAATAAAGCTTTATATTATAACTATAGTTTCGATAATTACGCTCCATACTTGTAGTTCCATTTGCTAAGGAGACTGTGGTTTGTATATTTCGCTTGCGAATATACAAATTATGTATTTATACATTTAGGAATTTTTCAGAACTTCGTTTGTATATTTCGCTTGTTTATATACAAACATGGAAATTTATAGTGAATTTTTTCATAAATCGTATACAAATAGTTAGGGTAAGTATATACAAATTTTAGATTTATACAATTAGGAACCGAATTATATAAAATTCTAATTTATACAATCCGACAAATTATACATATTAAACTAATAGCAAGATTTGGAAGAAAACTATAACTGCGAATTACAATTTTTCTAAATAATAGCTATAATACTTAATATCATTTAAATATTTACTATTTTATACAATTTTCACGATTTCGAATGTGTGTCGAAAAAACATGAAGCCAAGCAAGATGTCTTGGGGCAAAGTGTTGGTTAGGTGTTAATTCCCTATTTATTACTCCCTCTGTTCCAGTTTATGTGACTTACTTTCCTTTTTAGTCAGTCCAAAAAAGAATGACACATTTCTATATTAAGTAACAATTTGACTATAAAATGTCTATTTTACCCTTAATGAAATGATTTACAGCCATACAAATTTCTATCATTCATTTTGGACCACAAATTTTTAAAAGTCTTCCTTTCTTTTTTAAAACTTTGTGCCGAGTCAAACTACCTCACATAAAATGGGACGGAGGGAGTAATATATGTATAATTGAGCAGCCTTTACACAACAAATACTTGTCCATGTGACTCCAACCTTCACCTCTCATTGAAATTACAACCGACACTTTTGACTATTTTCTAATGCTAAGATTCTACCCTCTTCTCTTTTTTTCTTTTTCTTTTTAAAAAATAATTATTAAATTTTAATTTTGCGATATATTTCCTCTGTCTTATATTAGATGGATATTTTACTAAAAATATTTATTTCATATTACTTGGTCATTTATTAATTTAGAATAAAATTAACTATTTTTTTTTCTATTTCACCCCTACAATTAATATGATCTTTGAAAGTCTAAATAATTTTGAAGATGTAGAATTTTTTTCAAGAGGTTAACTAATATTGCATATGTCCCTAATTACTTGTTCACTTTTAAATTGACACCTATTAAGAAAATAATAATTGAGATAGTGAGTTTATCAATTTACCCCTATTAATTATGAAGTGGATGAATTAAAAATTTAAGATTTTCAAAAAGTTTTACTTTTTTCAAAGTAATTAATTAAGGGTATAATAGGTAAAAAAATAGTCCTTTCTTGATTTGTCAAAATGGACAAGTAATTAGTGACAACTAAAAAAAGAAAAATGGACAAATAATTAGGGACAAGGGAGTATGAACAAAGATCAAAATAGTAAAGTTGAACAATTTATTAATGATTTCTTAATTATCGTGTAAAATAGGAAGTGCTGAAACGAAGGGAGTATCTCATTAGTTTCAATTTATATGAAATAATTTGATTTGACATGAAATTTAAGATTATTTTTTTTAAAATTTGTAGTCTAAAATAATTCATATATATATATATATATTGTGTGTGTGGGTTGTAAATCATTTCATTAAGGATTAAAAGTGTATTTTAAAATTAAATTGTTATTATATATGAAAATGTCCCACTCTTTTTTGGACTAACTAAAAAAAATCATATAAATTAAAATAGAGGAAGTAACAAGTTTAAGTCTATAAAATTAAATAACATTTTGATATTACGAATTTTAGTTCTACGTAATCAATAATGTATGTTTGGTTGATTTTATTTATTTATTTTAGTTCATACATATAAATAATTCAAAATTTAATTGTAAGACTAGAATAAGATGAAATAATTACTAAATAACATTATGATTGCATTGGAATTTTAAAAGGTTAAGCATGGAAAGCAAAGCATATAAATAATAGAAAAGGGCCTAATATACATGTCCATTATTAGAAATGGTTTAAATATACTTCTTATTATATTTTCGATTCAAAATATACTTCATTGTTATATTTTTTATCTAAATATATCCCTGTCACTATATTTTGATACAAATTTGCTCTTCATTTTGATAGAGAAGCATTTGATAAACTAAAAATCAAATGACTCACCCTCAATCATAAATACTTGATTTTTTTTAATAAAAAAAATTCACTCGTTAAACTCATCCTGATCAATCCATAAGCATAAGTAATTCAATTATTTCTCAGCTTTAAAAATCATGTTTAAAGTCATTAAATCATGTTTCAAATCAATAGTTCATTCGTAGAGTAAAATCGAGCTTAAGTTATCACTTTGAAATAAAGTTCAATAATCCTATTTATAGGGCAAACCATGTACATATACATAGTTCAGAATATATACTAAAATCAAAATACTAAGATATGATGCAAGTTTGTCCCTCACACGCATAAAATCTTGTTTAAAACCCCTTTGTAGTCACAAAAAAAGTGTTTATGGACCATACTTCAAAAGAAGATTTACACTAAAATCTCACTAAATTAATACTCAGTTAATTAATAATTTCTCTAAAATAATAATTTCCTCTGATTTCGACTTGGGCCAATGGAAAAAATCACTCATTTCGATAAAATAATATGTTTTCAAAAGACCCCTTTATAAATATATAGTCTCATTAATATTATAAATTAATAATTCTCTAAAAGTACAAATATATCTACAAAATTTAGTGAAATATGATTATGTTATGTTCTGTTTTTTGTTTAAATTTAAATCTAGTTGAAGCTCATCTCTAACTTTTCTTATTGCATCCAAAAAATTTGGTGTTGTCTTTTCTAATTGCACCATAAAATTGAAAAGAATTCTAAATGCTAGTGTTTCCTTACGCGTAACTGATTCCAAAGGTATTGTATCATCTTCAACTTTATCATTAACATTGTTTCTCCAATGATATCCACAATTTGTTCTAAGTTCTAGACCTCTGAACATGTATCATTTTCACCCATCCAATAGGTTATTAACGTCAATTTAATTGCGGTAACCGAGATTATTAATCATGACCTCAAGTGCATGAATGACGGTTTCACAAGTGGGTTCTTTCAAATTCTTTGAGATTTCATCCCTGAACAATTTGTTGGTGTCGAAACACTCTGTAAATTAATAAATATTAGTTTATCGATTAAATAATACTCTACAAAATAATGATATTTCATGATCCCGCATATATTAATTTAGAGAGATTTTACTGATATTATAAAAATAGACATATCTTATTCTCGCTTAGAATTGTCTTAAACATGCCTACATTAAATGATAGCTTATAAGAATTCCAAGTAATCTCCTTCAATGATCTAGAATCGAACTCTCAAGATCTATGAATTAGTATAATGATTTGCCTGTTAATCCACGATAAAATCAATGTTAAAATCGAAATATTAGAATAGGAACTCACCTTAGGTGTATGAGAGAGGACTTTGGGTGTTTCCTTTCTAAGAAGTAGGCTAAAAAATGTAGTGAAATAAAAATTTTGAGCAAGGTTCCTCCAATTTCCCACACGTAGCTTTTAACTTTTGCACGATAATTTCACAAAACACTCATATTACTTTTTATACAGAACTCCGATTAACAAACGATTTAATGCGGTAAACCCCAAATTTGATTTCTCATCATTTGAGATAGATTTCTTATCTTAAAACTCGATTAAACATAATTTGGATCAAATCACATGCATTTGATTAGCTTCAACATAATTCAAACATTTGAAGTGTTATGTTAAGGTCGGATCATAGGTTGAGGTCAC
The DNA here is from genome assembly GCF_000226075.1 of Solanum tuberosum. Taxonomy (NCBI): domain Eukaryota; kingdom Viridiplantae; phylum Streptophyta; class Magnoliopsida; order Solanales; family Solanaceae; genus Solanum; species Solanum tuberosum. The sequence continues at coordinate 1,918,546 of NW_006238986.1, read as the reverse complement.
AATGGGGTTCAGGTCGAGAGTTGGGGTCGGGTCCTGGGTTCGATTTGGGGTCCCAGGTTGAGGTTTGATTTTGAGGTTGGGGTTAGATCTCGGATCGAGGTCGGGTATCGAGTTCAAGTTGGGAGTTGAAACTCAAGTCGGGGTCAGGTCTTTGGTCGGGGTTGGATCCTGATGTCAAGTCTTGGGTTGGCATTAAGGTCGATTTTGGGATCGGATCCCGGATCAGAATCTAGCTAGAGTAAGTGGAGGTATAAGGGGTGGTAGAGTTAAAAAAGGGCTTTTGAAAATGTTTTGCTTACTTTACATACATAAGTCATTTTTCTTAAATTAGAATAAAATAAGTCCAGTTGAAAATTATTTTTCAAAATATTTAAGCCAAATAATCGTGAGAAAAATGGAAAATATTTTTTTTATTGTTAAAGTTGATTTCAGTTAACTCATTTAAAGGTTTTAAATTTTTGGGCTTTAAGGGATTAAAGTGGGTTAGAATCATTTATCCCATTATATCATATCCAATCCGCTTTTTTTCTTCTTTGGGAAAAGGTCAATTATACCCTTGTACTATCTGAAATAATTTAAATATACCCCTCTTTATATACTTTTGGTCCAAATATACCTCTCTTGTTATACTTTCGGTCCAAATATATCCTCCAGTCTCCCACTATACTTTGGTACAAATTTATCCTTAATTTTAGCAAAGAAACATGAGTCAAACTTAGAATTAAATAACTCACTCCCAATTTAAATATTTGATTTTTCTTTAGAAAGTTTGTTTATTCCGGAAGAATTTCATACCTTTTATAGAAGAAGATGGATCCAAGGGTTTTTATCAAATTTCATTCCTTTTAATTAGGGGTGTACTTGATCGTGTTGGTTCGGATTTTTCAAATATCAAAAATCCAAACCAAACCATTTTTGTCAAATTTTTAAAATATTAAACCAAACCAAACTAATAAAACTCTAGTTTTTTCGTATTTTTCAACCTCGGGTTTTTTCGGGTTGGTTCAGATTTTTCAAATACCAATCATTTGTGTCAAATTTTTAAAATTATAAACCAAACCAAACTAATAAAACTTGAGTTTTTTGTGTTTTTCAACCTCGGATTTTTTCGGGTTGGTTCGGATTCTTCAAATACCAAACCAAACCATTTGTGTTGAATTTTAAATTTCAAAATCAAACCAAACTATAAACCTTGGATTTTTTCGGGTTTTTGGATTTTTTTCGGTAAAGTATTCATACAAACAAATAATTAACTTGTACTCCAAATATTTCTTTAGTCCAACCAAAATACAATTATCTAAGGTGTTTGTTAAGAAAATAACACAAAATATGAGATGAGTGATGACACTAAAATATTCAATAAAAAATACTAATGAAATCGTATAAAATAAATATTGCAAATTAATAAGCTATAATGAAAATGATTATAATTTAAAAGTACTAAATCATGCTAAAATAAGTCTAATAAGTATTAATTACATGATTAAACATTAAAGAAGAATTAAAATTAGGTTATGTATTTTAAATGTCTAAACCAATGTAAAACTAAAGAACAAATATTCAACATTATTGTCATTTTAGTGTTGAATTAATTTATTTTGTTAGCATTAGTATTGATTTGATTTTGAATTGAGCTTTATTAGAGTTACTAATATCTATGTACTATAACCTTTATTGGACCATTCAAAATTCTAAGTCTCAAAAAACTTGAAAAAATATGATAAAAGATAAAAATTATGAAAACATATAAGTAATATTTTGAAATTACAACAAAGTAAATACTTTTATGTATAAAATAAATTTTAAAAATTATATATATAATGTTCGGGTTAGTTTGGACTCGGGTAGACTTTTTTTAGTTAAAACTAAACCAACTCAAGTATAGTCGGATTTTTTTCCCGATTTGACTTGATTTGTGGTTTGATTCGGTTTTGTACACCTTAAGTATTGAATATACAATTTTAGCTTATCTTGTACTGGTAGCTAGATGAATCCAAGGGTTTTTTCATCAAATTTCAGTACAAGAGGGGTACATTTGGATCAAAAGTATAACGAGAGGTATATTTAAACTATTTCAAATAGTAAGGTATTTGATGTTTTTCCATTTATTTTTTTTTACATATTTTCATATGAATAAATTGCAACTCAATCAAATTTCAATCTGTCCAGATTCAATTCAATCCGCTTATTTGCCACCGATCGTAGTACAGAGGGTCACCGAAAGTTATTGAAGGCTTACATCCAAGTTTGTTCAGGAATGGGCAAAACAGAAAGAGAACCTTTTGGTAAATCAACATCATTTTCAGAATATTTACCAAAGCCTTATTTTGATATAGCCTTTATTGTAACTAAGCTTAATCATATGTATAGAGAAAATTGTTTTTATCTTTTCTTATTGTTCACTTAACACATGTTGATCAATATAATTCAAGATTCCAAACAAGCAAAGAACGGAGGTTAATTTGCAAGAAGAGACTTGAGAGTGGCTAAGTGGCCACAAAAGAATAACTAATACCAAATAAACATATCTTGTAGAGTTGTATCCATTGGGGTATCATACTTTTGTAAAAGTCCCCAACCTCAACACAAATATTTGACTTTCTAACCATAACAACTCTCTCAAAAAATCATCAGTATCTACACATTTGATGACACCAACACCATTACAACAAGAATATAAAAAAAAAACAAATCAAATCGACAAACTATACATATCTGGTTAACTGAGTGAAGATGCCATTCTTGTTGCCACTGACAGAAGAGGGTTTTCCAACATATTTAAAACAAAAACAGCAGAGCCTTCTATAATGATAAAAGTGCTACACAGGAATGACATCAATCTTTGAACTGTCCTCACATCTCAAAACGATACCCTCCAGACTGGCTGGAAGAATACATTTAGACCACTGACATCCTGTTGAAAGTGGCTCTGGAGGAGGAACAATCATCAGAACGTTATCGTTCCGTCGGACAACTCCCATTACACTCACAGTGCTACCCTCTTTTATATACCTGAACAAAGATTTGGGAGAGGAAAAACCAAACTGAGGACAACATGCATGGCAGGGATAAAAAAGTAATAATATATACATTAATCAAAGCAGGCATCTAGATATGATTGAGCATGTTGTCTGTTATTTAATCAAAGAACTCAAGCAGAAGAAATATTCAAGATTCATTGAAGTTGAGTTAAACCATACCCTTCTTTCAATCGCATTATTCGGTCATCACTGGACAGATTTCTCTGTGCCAGCCATCTGACAAATTCAGGTGACATGTCCCTATTTGATTGATCAATATCCACAACAATAGACTCTTCAACATAAGGGGTTACTCTTGCACCATACCCAGTTTTGACCAAAGCCCTTAATCCAGACTGGAAATCAGAGATATAGAAATCAGAGACATGCCGCTGCAAAGACAAAGGAAGACTTCAGTTTTCTTTAAGAATTATTTCAATGAATTACACAGCATATATGAACAACTTAAGTGTAAATTATGTGGTAAAAATAAAAGGGAACGAGAAGAGCAGGATGAAAGCAACAAACAAGGAAAGGGAGGTTCAAATAAACGTACAATGACATAACATCACATAGCAGTATCAAACAAACAAACCATTCAAACTTCTCTTGATATCTGGACATGAATTCACAGATATGACATACTTTGCAACCTTAGAAATCTTTAGAACACTTCAAGATATCAATAGTTTTCTAGAATACAAATACATATAAGCCTCATTCTGTCCCTCTGCCTAGAACTTTTCCATCGGTTAGTTGGAACAGTGCTTTGAAGCATGCTTTGATTGGTTTATTTCAAAACACAGACAAACTGTTTTCTATAAGCTGGAATTCAAAAAAAAAAATCCATTATAGCATGGTGATAAGTTATTTGTCGGTAAGCTTAAACACATCCAGTAAAAAGGGCATTAGGATTCCTACTTATCCCTATAAACAAGAATTAGATAGTTCTCTTTAAGTTGGAGCCTTCCTATTAAGTGACATAGTGATGGTTATCGTTTAGAGAATCTCCCAAACAGAGTTTATTTTGTATTCTTCCATACAACTGAGATATTATTGTATTTTTCAATACTTTGAGATGCTATCTACTGTTTTAAATGCTTTATATAAACTGTATCTTTATTGTTGTTTATTTTTGCATTGAGTTGAGTAATGTTGAGGTAAGTGTTTCTTTCAGATTTCAGTTCTAGCTTATGTCATATTTAGTTTTTCCCTTGCATGCTCGTACATTCCATGTACTAACGCCATTTGGCCTGCATCTTTTATGATGCAGATACAGGTTATCAGGATCAACATCAAGCTCTTTGTTGATCCAGTTGAGCATTTCAGAGTCATTTGGTGAGCCTCCTGTCTTTCCGGGTGATCCATTTTCATTTTTACTTTAGTATTTTAGTTTTTAGGATGATCGAGGGTTTCGTCTCGACATCCCTCATAGTATTAGAGGCTTCATAGAGAGATAGCTATAGTCATTTAGTCTTTGCATTTAAGTTGTCTTGTTATAAAACTTGAGTTGCCACTTTGGCTAGTTGGATGTTTAATTCTAAAACATTCTAAGTTATTTTGAGAAAGTTGAGTAAAGTTGCATTTGTTTTCTTTAATTAATTCTTAAAGTCTTCCGCTGAGAGTCTAGCTAGGCCAAGGGTTCGCTTGGGACCAGAAATAGTTCTCGAGTGCTAGTCCCGCCCAGGATGTAGGCTCAGAGCGTGACACCAATAGCAATAACCTAGATTCTAAGGCTTAATAATCAATGCATAAGGTTGGAGAGTTGAATTCTTACCTTTATCAATGAATTCTGTGGAGAAACAGGTGCTACCTGTCCAAAATCGCCTCTCCCAAGTCCAAGAACTCAAAATGCAGAAAACAGAGATTTCGGGGTTGTTTATACACTAAAACCCAATTCGGCTCGCTATAGCGGGATCGATTAAAGCTGAGAAACTTAAACTCTAGAAAAAGGTAATTTTTACAACACAAATCTTTTCTTGATGTCCCGACATATACCTTTCATGCCAAGTTTAATTCCGAGAGTTCTACTAACCTAAATTCAATTTTGAAAGGCATTATGGATTCCTTAATGTCTTGGATACAAGAATATATCAACCAACCCCCAAAATCACACCCTACCCATTCCTGAATGACCCTAATTAACCTCACATAGTCCAGATTTTTTGTGAGGCTGACCTAGCTGAAAAAAATTTAAGTCACTATCCAAAAAGTTTTCTGGTCCAAATTCATTCACTATTAGCTTACTCATAACGACCGAATCTGGTTATTACAGTAAAACAATGCAAAAATAAAGTAGGAGCGAAATAAAGGTATTTAAAGGTCAGGCTTCATAAACATAAAACAAATAACATTAAATAAGGCACATTTTTGTTCATCCAAGTAAAGTACAAAAAATATATAATCTTCTAACCAAAATGTACAAATAATTAATGCATAAATAGACATATTAATTGACTAATTTATCCTCTTTACAGACAGACAAACATGTTTCACCTTATTAATTCGTATATACTCCCTTTATTTCATATTATATGGGCACTTCTTATTTTACATGGTTAATAAGAAATCATTTACAGATTGATCAATTTTACTATTTTTCCCTTTGTTCATATTAAATGGCCTCTTGAAAAAAAAAATGGATCTTCAAGAAAAATATTTAAACTTCCAAAGACATATTAATTACAGAGGTATCGTAACACCCTTAAAATTTCTAAACGAAGACTCAAACCATTCTTCATATGCGTATAAGGTTCTATCGGGTGATTCTTAAATTGTGCTTAGGTGTTAAGGTCAATTCCTTAGTGTGAGAATAGATTTAGAGATTGACTAAGGTTATAAGAATCCTCTAACACAAAGTTGAGTTGAAAGCTTCCTTACCAATTGGGTGTCAATGTAATATTTTACTTGGATCAACTTCAAATAATCATATATCTTAGAATATGAAGAATTGCGTGGCCAATAACCCATCAAATTAAAGGTATATGAGTCTTCTTTCTAACACCACCAAGTTTACATTAATTAGAGTTTGAAGTAAAACGTTATACTCATTTCAGTGAAGCCTGTCATATAGTCGCTATTTCACGGCTGATACTATGGACGATGGTATGTTCCACGGATCGTGGAGCCTTCTATGAAGGCTTGCTGCGATTTTTTTCTAGAAACTTAATGCATGTGTTCGGGTTACCTTGGTCCTTTCCCAAGCTTTTTGTCCCTATAAGTCATTTTGGGTGTTTTAAAGGAGTATATCATTCAAGTAACTAGTTATCCTCTCATAATCATCAATCTAAACATTCAAGTTTCCAAAAATTTCTCAGAATTCACTCATGGTTCCTCTTTTCCACCAAGAACCCTAAAATTTCTATGTCAAAAATTCAAAATACAAAGAGAAGTCTTCAATCCAAGGTTTTCTCAAGTTATTCCACTCTAAGAACTCCATAAAATATATTTTTTTCCTCAAGATCAAGCACCAAGATTTCAAGATCAAAGTTTTCCTTCAAGAAAGCTAGTGTTCTTCCTCAGGATCAAGAAAAATGAAGTCTCCGCCAAATTCTTCTATCCAATAGCTTCATAATCAGGTATGTAAAACTATTCATAGTGCTGGACTAAGTTCTTCATCACGCCCTACATCTAAATTCTGTTAGTGAAGAGATAAATCTAGGTTTATACCCTAAGTTCCATGAATTTTTGGAGTTCCCATTTGCGAACTATTGAGATGAAATTTGATACTCTATGCATTTTAATTCTTGAGTTGTTGTTCATGCTTATATTTACCTCATGAGCCCTAGTAATTGAGATTTTGTTTAAAGTTTTTGTACAATTATTTTCAAGCGTTAATTTCAAAATTTAAAATGAGTCCAAGTATATTTTAAGCATCATTTGAAAAGAGTTTTAAAGGAACGCTAACGGTTCCAAATATATTATTTTGCATTGAGAAGAGAACTACTATTTTAAGAAGAGTATAAACAGTTTACAGAAGCATTTTAGTCAGTTAATGAAAGTAAAGATCAATTTATCATTTAAAAAGGGCCTTTTGAGTATTAATTCAACTCAATGAGTATTATTATTATAAGCCCATTAATACATATATTTTGGGAGTAGGATTGATCACCGATTTGGGTAAGAGTTATGATAGCTCGAATCTCATAACCTGCACTTTTAGCATAGATAGGATCGTACCGAAATTCGGGCGACTCCTCACCTGCCTCAAGAATGCTTTTTAGTGGATCCATAAGTGAGTTACATTTCATACTATGGCAACGTGGGCGAGACGTTGTATCATCACGGGCCTCATAGTGATGGTTGTTGGTTAGAGAACTCCCCAAGAAACGTAAAGTATATTATTATTATTACTATTATTATTATAGTATTTCCTATTATTGCATATCTTACTGTAAAACTTTAATGATGTCATTTCAAGTTCATGCTTTACTTTCAGTTCATGTATTCTATTCAATTATGTATTTCAATTCAATCTTATTACATACAGTACGTTCCATGTACTAATGCTATTTGATGTTGCAATGTTTTATAATGCAGTTCAATTACTCTTGATAGCAGGCGTTGTTGACACTCAATTTTGACCCTCATCGATAAGATTAATTTTCGAGCTTCTTAATTTTCAATGATCTGGAATATATATATATATATATATTTATATAATTTTTGTATGTAATTATTATATTCCTTACGAGCATTCAAAAAATCATTTAAAAAAAGATTTTACTTTTTTAAGTGTTCCTTTAATTAGCTCACTTAATATTAGTTTATATTTTTGAATTGATTATTTCATCAGTAAGTTAGCTATTTTTATTTTTATCTCGTTAAGATTATGAAGCTCGTAAATTAATTGTAGTAATTCATCTTATCCGACTACTAGCCGAGCTTATCCTAATTAACTAAGGTCGGCTATACTTTTTAATTTCCAACTGGCTATGATTTAAACTCATATGGCCAAACCTCAAATCCAACTCTATCCTATTCAATTTACAAGGCCAAATATTGAACCTTTTTTTCATTCCCGTGACCAGCCCAAGTCCCCTTAATTGCTAACCCATTCCCAATTACAACTCTAACAATCAAGAGCAATACAACTCATTCCCAACAATGCCACCAAACAACATCTCCCGACCCGGCCCACTCCCTTTCACAAAAAAGCCCAAAAATCCATCTATTTTCCAACGCTAAGCAGCAACAATCCAACACGCCAAACAACAGCCCCCCAACGTTCACAAACATTGACCACATCAGTGAAAATTCCAAGAGAGCCCAGTAACGGCGATACACGGTACCAAACAGCATCTTCTTCCTCGTCCAGTACTGTTCTTGTACAGTGCTTTCGGCTATAGCAGACTGCTATTTTGTCCTCGCCACTACGAGCTTACTCCACGTCGGCACTCAAGGACGAGAGGTCGATCATAGCCGTCTGTTTGCCTTTCCTCTTTCGGAATGGGGAGAAAGCTTCAGAAAAGGTGTCTCCCCTTAATGGTGAAAGAATTTTAGAATTTTAGAATTGGATGGGAATTCCGATTTTGCCCCCTTGTTCTTACCTTAAAAAATCGAACCCTAGCTCCCTTCTATAAAAATTCTTTAATGTTTCAGAAGGGAGGGGGAGGATTTTTTTTGTTTAGCTGAAATTTGGAGAAAAACACGAAAATTAGTAGTCAAAACACTTGTGTACAAAAACTCTAGGTTCTGAAAAAGGCTTTGTTAGAAGATAGTTCGGATATTCAGATTTATCGCTCGAGTCTTGAAATGGTGTAAGAGATCGCTGCTCCTTCTAGCTCGTTGTCCAAGTCACTGCCTCGAGAAAGGTAACGCTTCCTTTTTGATAATGCTCTCTTCGTCTCTTCTTCTATTTTGATGTGACGTTTTCCGATGTCGTAAAATTCTCGCTATGTGGTTGTTTGCTGTTAGATGCCATTGGATGGCCAATGTGTTTAATATGATATATGCATGTGCTTAATCGTTTTCCATGATTCAGTTGTAATGTTGACTTAAGTTTTAGTCGTTGTGTATCTAGTGATGTTGTTTTTCTGTTTTCTTTGGTTGAGTTTGTTCTTCTTTTTCTTTGGGTGTTAATATTTTCTCTCGAAGTTTGCGGGTTGTAGGTCTTTATTTAAACATGAGTTTTGCTTTCTACATACTGAAAATGTTTTCTAAGAGTGGTGGAAACTTTGTTGTTCTCTTTGCTTTTCAAGTCTTTGGTCTGTCATAGAGTGTTATGCATGATTTCCTTTAGCTCAAGTTGGCGATGTGTTCTTGGCATTTCTTTTCTTGTATCTATCTAGTTAGTCATTATGTATTTTCATCTATTATTCTTAAATGTTACATGATGCTTTGAGCTTTGGGGAGTTTTAATATTTAATATTGCCAAGACTAGCTTGTTTAGTTCTTGGCCGGATTAAAAAATAAATAAATAAATAAAATATTTTCGATAGAGCTTTGGTAGGTCTTAATGTCCAAAATCAGCAGTGCTACCTGATAGATTCATGTAGCGAGATCATGTTTGTTTCTAGTTTTCTTGCCGGGTTACTTGGCTATATTGATGCACATCTATTTTGAGTAAATGTGTTAGAAGATATACATATCCTAAAGAGGGGTACTAGTGATTAGCTTAATTGTATTTCTTCCTCGTGCGATTATTTATTGTTTAAACATATGATCAATTAATGTGGGGTGATCTGCCTAGTTTTTGGTTTAGTAGAATGAATTATTATTATTTTTAATCTTTATTTATTTCATTTTTTTTTCTCTTTGGAACTAGAAGGTTTTACATGTTTTATTAAGGTTGAGTTGCGTAAAATATGTCGGGTTAAGGTCAAGTGTGTTCATTCCATTAAAATTGGTCCATGTTTCGCTATCTTCTCTCCATTTCGGATAATCTTCTTATTGCATAACTTCATCCGATTGAGTATTAGGTGTGCACCAAAATAAATGTTATCATCTCCTATGGTGTATGAATGTTAGTAAGGTTATTGTGAAAGATTGACCTTATTACTATTTTTACATACTTGGCTATGTTTAGTGAATGTTCAATTTTGACTAATTAGTAATTCTCATTATTTTTATGTATGATCCTCTTCGATTTGGGTCCACCGGATCCTCTCCTTCACCCTTCATTTCGAATTGGGCTGAAGCCCAACCCTATTATGTCGAGTCAGTCAGCAAAAGAAGCACAAGTTGAAATGCAGGGATGGAAATCGGGTTTTGAGGTTTCGAAAAGCTGAAAATAAACTAATATACATGTTGTATACACTGATATACAGTCAGAAAATATGATATACAGGTCAAAACATGAAAATGTAGAGTGAGAAATGCAGAATTAATGAGTTTAAAACAAAACACAGGTCCGGGAGTCCGAGAATTAGCGGTATACATGGTGTGTACATCGAATATACACTTGGTGTATATCATGATCAAGGAGGATGGAAAGGGGGCCAAAAGTCCAATGTCTTTCCTTTGATTATCTGATGGTTTAATTTAATTAAATTCCACAAGATAGCCATTTCATTATATATATAAAAATTAAAGTATTTCTGTTCTATACTTAGCTTTAATTTTATTAGTCTTGTCACTTAAGTTATTTCCCTTTTAGAAAATTCCCCTTTAGTTCATTCCCCCTTAAAATAAATAAAATGATAAAAATAATAATAGCAATAAATAAATAAGTTCTTTTACTAAGTTAAAATTTCAAAAAAATAGTTAAAATAAATGAGTTCTTTTACTTAGTTAAAATTTCAAAATTAGTCAAAGTCGTGATGAGTCCTTTTATTTAGTTAAAATTTCAAAACCAATCAAAGTCATTTTTAGTCAAATCGCCAGTCAACCGCAAGTTAGGGGACATTCCGAGGGCCTAACACCTTCTCGAAATGTACAATGAACTTCGACCCCTTTTATTTTCAATTGATTTTATCTGTTTAAATCTTTTGAAAACCTTACGTTTTTTCTTGATATTTACTAAAACTTAAGTAGCAACTCTGTCCTTTTGGAAATTCGATTTCTCTTAAATCATAAGTTCAATTGATTTTTCGAAAACTTAGTCATTTTTCTTTTATTTATATTTTAGAGTAAAACAGAAATGGGGACTCTGCTGGAGACTTAATTAAGTTCTAACCATAAGATTTGACTATTTGATTAATTGTTATTGACTGTTGAAATGTTCATTTGTGCTTAAAGTGCTTAAACTGCTATAACTGTCATTGCATTTAATGGCATATTCCATCGTATGTATAGTATATTAAGGACGGTTTCTGCATAATCGCAGTCGGACTTCTTATGCTCAACCCTTTTCTGAAAGGATCGGCGATTTATTGGTACGTCATGCGTTCAATGGTTGTCGTGAATTCTAGCGTAAGTTGTCCACTTGGGTTCCCGATCTTTCAAAAGCCACTCATAGTCAACTAGCGTAGAGCGAAACCAAATCTCTGATTTAGCGCATTTTGAACTAAATTGACCCAACACCCAAGGCGTGTTGGGCCCATTAGAAGCCCACCTTGTGTCTCTTTGACCCATTTTGGTCAATAAAAGACAATCATATTTATGTGTTTTAATTGAAGGATGTATATGCCATTTTTAAACAAATCAATTATCAAGTGGGGGTGGGGTTAACTTACCTTTGTTTGTTTTTCTTGTAGGATGAATCCAACATTTGAACCGTTGAGAACCCGAATGGTGACTATACATGATCCTTACCTCCAGGTTTGGTGGAAATTCATGAACAAGGAAGATAAGAAGAAAGTTCAAAGACATATAGGTCATCTCCCGTCATTAATGGAAATGGTGGCTTACCCCGACTTGATTCGAACAATGGTGAAATTTTGGGACAGCGCCAACATGGTATTTCGGTTTGGGGAAGTAGAGTTGACCCCGACTATAGATGAAGTTCTTGCAAGTTACGAGAGTGTCAGCATGTGCAACAAGAGGAAACACCAACCCGATACTGATCTTCTCTTTCCAAAAGTGTAGGATTTTACCGAAATCAAAGAAAAATTGTCACTTGTCAAAGCTGAATGGATGGAAAGGCTTCCCGGGTCAAAAATTCCACTTCGGAAGTTGTATTATCAATTTGGACGCACAAGAGCTTACGAGAAGTTCAAAGAAGAGTTTGTTTCAGAAGAAAAATGGAAGGAAACACGCCCCCTCGCTTTTGCGATATATCTACTTGGGACAATGGTGTTTCCCCAAGGACCAAACTACACCATCCATCCAAGTGTAGTAATGGTTACTCATGCTATTTTTAATGGAATAGGCTACGGGTCTGTAAGAAAGTACTACAATTTGGCCCTTATGATCCTTGCTGATATTTACAGGGCATTGGCTAGATGCAAAAGTGGCACACATTTCTTTCAAGAGTGCAACCTAATACTTCAATGGTGAATGATGAGACACTTGATCAAAGCTCATGATCCAACAGAACCAAATCCCTTGGAAAGACCGAACAGACTCGAAAGTCACGATTGGTAGGTGCAACGTAATCATTTCAACAGGACTGGAGGTCAAGAGTTTTGGTACCCGAGACTTCAGGGTTTGAGAGATGAAAATGTGCAGTGGTCAATCCCATGCTTGGTAATAACAAAACAAATCGTGATCCGAAGTGGAAAGGCCCCTTATTTGATATTTGCTGGGCTGAGAGGAACTCGACCATATGCTCCTTCTCGAGTACTTAGACAACTAGAGGGGAAACAAGAGCTTCCTCAAATCGAAGACATGACAAGATTTGTGACGGATCATGAAAATGGCGAAGTCGCTTTTACTAAAAAAATGCTTCAATTATGGAAAACTCGAAGGGTATTGGGTGAGCCGGTGCCAAATAGGTTTCGTCTGGAATGTTCTAAGGATTACAAAGAATAGTTAAAGAAGAGTCTCGTCGGAACTATCGAACCTGGTCCAAACGTTCCCCATATTATTGCAGATGTTGGAGTCAAGCATCAAATCCGACTTCATCAACTCCAAGAGAAGTTTGATAGGAATGAGCTAGAGTATCAACTTCGACACTCAGAAGACGCCAAAGTATTAGCTCAGTTAAAGCAAGAGCTATAAAGATCCAGGCAATGCATTTCAGAACTAGATGATAGCATGGAACAGCAGATTCAGTCGATCGAGAGGTTCAAACATCAAGAAGGGGATCGGCTGGCAAGAGATCACCTATGGGCGAACAGATATGCTATGTGGGAAGAGGTCAGCATAGCCAAGAGGAGCAGACTTGGTGAAAGATTAGGGTGAGCTTGGAGTTTGTTATCATCCCCTGCGTGGGATTGCTTTATTCGTACTTTGCCTTGTAATTTATTTTCCGAACTCTTTTCCCCAATTTTATGTTTGTCCAACATTTTTGAATGTTATTAATGAAATATTTTGGGGATAATGAATTGGCTTAAAAAGACATATACATCCTTCAATTCGCTAGGCCTACCCTTGGCACAAAAGGGTCACATGCATGTTTAAGACGTCGATATTTGTTCTGTTTACTTGTGTGCTTTAACTGTTTATGTGGTACGTTGCTTTGAATGAGGACATTCTTAGCCCACTCCTTTTAAAAAGAAATTTTTTTTTCCAAAAATCCCTACAATATCAAATACAAGTCACTACCAAAATGTCCGACAAAAATTTCATGAGTCTTGAGTTTCTCAGCCAGAAATAAAATCCTACTACCAAATCCTAAAATATTACTCTATCATCTCAGGAAAGGTAAAATTGCTTCTAGGATGGAAAAAGGCAAGACTGTCGAGATGGAGACGACTGAGGAGAGTCTAAGGATGAAATTGCGCAGATTCAAACAAGAGATTCGGGAAATGGGAGAAAGAAGAATAGAAGTAGAACTAGCCACCGCAGCTGCGCAAGCCAAGTGTCGCACTAGATGTGGAGTTGGCGGCTAAGATGGCAAGATATGATACCATGAATGAAGAGACGGTTGCTATGCGGAAGGAACATGATGTCTTTAACAAAGATATAACCATGAGGCTTCAGAAGATACGTGGAAAATGCTTTTTTTTTAATCAAGAAGCCAATAACGGTCCCCAAGACACTCACCCTGGAGCTACTGAAGAAGATGTCGATGAGGATATCATCTATATGCCTCCCTTCCTGGGACGTCTGAAAGGAGGAGACAAAAGAATCACTCTCCCGGCTTATGTGTGGACACGTAGTGTGGGGGCAAGAGTCGTGCCGTGTGCTCTCATTTACGAGCACCTTAAGGTGTTAGGTATGCTGAAGACTCTCGAAGGAACCACTTTTTGGTTTGGGCATGAAAGCTCTCAAAAGACATGTGCCTACCACCCGAACCAAAGAGTACACACTAAAGAGGAATGTGTGGAGCTTAAGGCAACAATCCGCAACCTGATCAACATTGGGGAGATCTCGTTTATGTAGGGTGAGAACACCGTCCTTACCTGTGACCAACCGGAGCCCAGCATGTCAGTCACTAAACACACTTTGTTCTGTTGTCACTACTTCACGCCTTTCAAGAAAAAAGTGTTGGGTATCTACAGTCAGTTGGTTTGAAAAGGGGTCTTGGCCTCTATTAGAAAGGATGGCGAAGCGATCGATCCCGTTGGAAGTGAAATCTGGAAACCCTTCCCTTATCATGATGCCATAGATCACAACATTGGAAGGTGCCTCGAGTTTCGCTATGACATAGAATCTCTCATCAACATGGGAAAGATTCAAGTTGAGTTTACCCCCCGTGATTAATGCAGCAGTCAGAAGAAAAAGCTTTGATGAAGGCATATTTTATCTTTTAGGAGCTTTATTGTCTATTTTTTCACTTTCCTTGTAATCACCAGAAACAAATGAATGAAAATGAGAATTTCCTTTTGTATTCGAACTACGTAGGGCCTGAATTCTCCTTGGGAGATACGTAGGCATCCTTTCAAGGCCCGGCCCCCATCTTTTTAAAATTTTCTTTTCCCCTTCACTCTACAGGAAACATTGAGTTCAGATTAACAGATGCCAGAAGATGCAACAAGAAGACCTTAGCTCAATGCAATTTAGCCTTTCTGAGTCACTAGCCCCAAAATAAAATGAGCAAATTCCTGCATGTTCAAAAAATCAGTCCCCATTACTCGTGGGTTAACGTGTCCTCAAACAAAGTAACTCTTATGTGTTTATATGCCTTCTATGTGATATCTTGCATTATTCGTCTGAAACTAATACTAATAAATTTACCTTTGAGTTATTTTTCTCTACAGGTAGTTAGAATTGATCTGTATTGATACACTAGCCAATCATCCTTATTTCACTAGATCTAAAGGTCCTAAAGATTCCTTCCTTAGTCAAAGTTCACAAAAGGGAAAAGCAGCAATGGGTGATAACAACGAAGAAACCGGCCTTACTGATGTCGTGGTGGCTCAGCCCGTCCTTGCCGATTAGAATGAACTGATCCTGCAGTTGATGCAACAAATTGTTGAGATGAGGGTCGAGATGCAGAAAAAACAAGATTTGCCTCCTCCGATTTTTGCTGTCAACACTCAACCAGACGGAAGACCTCCAGCTCAAATCCCCCCTCCTAACGTGGAACAAGCTCAAAATCCACCTTCAAGTCCTGCTCGTAATCCCTACATCATTGACCTTACCACCCAAAACCCCCACTACGCCTCAACCTCTTATCAAACACCACCCCTTCCTCAAAATACCAACCTCCAAGAACCATCCCCTCCCCCCAATGCAAACTACCAAACTAGCCTACCCCCTCACAGCCAATAACCCACACACGTCCCTCCTTCACCAAAACCAGTATACTATCCCCCAGACTTTCCCCCAAAACTATCACGCCCCTTTAAATGGCCAGAGTCCCTCTATTGCTCCACCACTACAGCAAAAAGCCACTTTCCAAATACTAGTCCCCAACGAGCATGACGTCCATGGTTCGGAGCTAGACCACTATGAGGAGAGGGAGAAAGAGTGGAGGTCAAAGAAAGAGACCGCCAAGATAAATATGAAGGAGGAAATAAGAAAAGCCATGAAGGAATTGAACTGCAATCCTGAGGTTGTCGGGTTGAGTTACGAAGACCTGTGCATTTATTCGAATTTGGACCTCCCGGAAGGATTCTAGGTGCCAAAATTCGACATCTTCGGAGGTACAGGAACCCATTAGCACACCTGAGGGCCTACTGTGACCAACTCGTGGGAGTTGGGAGAGATAAAGCTTTGTTAATGCGGCTTTTTAGCCGAAGTCTGAGCGGAGAGGCTCTAGAATGGTTTACGTCTCATGAAACGAGATAGTGGTCTAGCTGGAACGCTCTGGCTAAGGACTTCATCAAACGATTCGCCTACAATATGGAGATCGTTCCTGATCGTTACTCCTTGGAGAAGATGAAACAGAAGCCGACCAAAAGTTACAGAGAATTCGCATATAGATGGCGAAAGGAGGAAGCTAGAGTTACACCTCCCATGTCAGAAAAGAAAATTGTCGAAGTGTTTGTGCGCGTGCAAGAGCCCGAATATTATGATAGAATCATGTTGCTCGTTGGAGCGAAATTTGTTGAGATAGTCAAGGTAGGTGAGACTATCGAAGATGGATTGAGAACCGGAAAGATTGCCCGTGTTGCTGCCTCACACGGATCTTCGGGATTGTTGAAGAAGAAAAGAGAGGATGTGTCCTCTATCTCTTATGAGGGGAAGAAGACCCCAAGGAAATCCTCATCATACCAAGGTCGTTCTCGACCTTCACAGAGTTCGTACTCGGCTTGTTATGCACAGGCTAATTACCAAAATACCCCGCCCCCAGTTACCAAAATACCCCTCACCCCAGTTATCAAAATACCAATCCTCCTAGTTATCAAAATACTCCCTCTCATATCTACCAAACTCCCCTTCCCGTTTACCAGACTCCATCTCATCACTACCCGAATGTCGCCCCCAACTGTGCTAACGTTCAGGCAAATTACCAAACTCCTCCCCCAAAATACCAAACCCCAGCTCCACTTTACCAAAATACCCCCCCGAACTACCAAGCTCCACAACCAAATTACCAGACCATCTCATACCCCAAATATCAAGCCCCCCGTCCAAACGCTCCAAATTATCGTCAAACGCCTCCTCCACAACAAGGAAATTATGATCCCCCCGTCCTAGATTTGAGAAAAAGCCTGCTAGAATTTTCACTCCGCTTATTGAAAGCCGAAAAAAGCTGTTCGAGCGATTAACTGCCACATGATGTATTCATCCAGTGGGGCACAAGTCGGTTGATACTAGCTCAAAGTTTTACAGACCTGACCAGAGGTGCGCATATCACTCCAATAGTATTGGACATGATACCGAGGACTGCATCAACCTGAATGTAACGACCCTAAAAATGAACTAGGTGAACTAGAGCCTCTCATGTTTTTTTTATGGTTGGTCATGTGATGTTTATGGTCATATCTCATGGCTCAAAATGAATTAGGTGGTCCCCCTTCACGATCCGTAAAGTCTTCCTTGGTCCCTGACGGGGCTGCCCTAGTGAGGGGTTTATAAGTAATTTCGTTTTAATTGTTTATTATGTGGGGTTGATTTTAAATGGTTTATATGATAAATATATAAGGTTTTAAGTCTATTTTAAAGTCATTCTCCAAAAAAATTCAAAACCCTCCCTCTCTCAAAACTCTCTCAAGACCCCATGGAAGCTCAAGGTGAAAGATGGAGCTAAGTTGATGGTGGCTACTGATTTCTTCTTCAATTTCGTTTGGTTCTTGAAGGCTAAGGTATGGGGATCCTTCATCCTTGATTATTCTTCCTTTCAAGGAGCTCAATCCAAATGATTTCAAACTTCTTCCAAAAACACAAAAAACCTATTTTGAATTCTAAGCGTGGGTTCTTTCCTTAAATGATTCTAAATGATGATTTATGTTATTTTTGATGTTTATTGATGGTGTTAAGAAAGAAATCTTCATGAACCCATGTCTTCTCAAATTCTCTAAAATTGGCCTAAATTGGGTGTATTGATTTTGAGTAACTGATGAATGATTATTGAATGGTTAGATGTGGGCTGTTCTTATATGATCTTAGCTATGTTGAATTGTTGGAAATTGTTATTTAATTGTATAATGTGAAGTAGTGGCCTTGAATGGTTATAAATTTGGATTTAGTTGGTTATTGAACATTGTTTAGCTTAACTTGTATAGTTGAATGTTGTTATTATCATTGTTATTGTATTGTAAGTTGTTGGACTATGAGGATGATGAAGATAGCTATGGAAAGAGGGTAAGTTGATCTAACTTGATGAATATTGTATAAGTTGCATGGAATTGAGTATTGTGGCTTATGGCCTTTGAAAGGTGGTAAGATGGCCTGATATCTTAATAATGCTATAATTGCTTTTTAGGTTGGATCCACCTATGGTGGAAGTGTTGCTTGTTGCTTTTGAATTATGATTGTGGTCATGAAGGGAATTATATGAGTATTGTGTATTGTTGTGTTATTATATATAAGCAAGTCTATATGTAAAGTCCTATATGTAAACCTTTATGTGAAGCTATATGTGAGGATATGATGTGAATGAGTTTATGTGATCTTGTGATGATCCTATGTAAAGTGGATAGCGTTGTGATCTAAAGTATGATTTCTCATGATGTATATATGTGATGATGTTGGATTGTGAAGTGTCCTCAGATGATAATGATGTGACTTGATTAGTAGCCTAAAGTGTCTCTTCTTGTTACTTAAAGTCTTGAACGCATGAATGTGTGAAGTGGCTAAAGTGTCCCTCCTTGTTACTTAAAGTCTTGAATGCATGAATGTGTGAAGTGGGCTAAACTAAGAAATGGTGCCCTTTCTATAAAGGCTAAAAGAGGAATTCTAGGCCAAGACTTGTATCGGAAGAACTAAGAAATGGTGCCCTTTCATCAGTCTAGCTTTCCTAAATAAATGAATAACCTTGAAGGATGGGCCTTAGGGCGATGTTCCCTTCTTGAGTGAAATGATAGACTTAGACATGGATGGAGCTGGAACGGCATGAGAATCCTTATCTAAGAAATTTAAATGAGCTATCCTTATGAACCTTGATTGGCTATGACTAAGAAATGGGGCCTTTCTTGCGAAGAGGTACTATGAGTTGGTTGAATTTGAAAAGGAACCCTCTCTAAGTACACACTTGATTGAATATTGTATGGGAAATAAGGTTAGCACCGAGTGGATGTGGCTAGGAAGGTGGCCTAGTTGAGTATGAGATTAGACACAATGAACTTCCTTGGACATCCCCTAAACCATGTGCCTACATGGGTTGCCTAGTAGTTCTACCCTTGGCATGTAGAACAACCTCCACGGAGTAGGATAGACTCCGGATTCCATACCTAGCTAGTATGGTCTATGTCGGTTAAGCCTATTCCCATCATATGGGATGTGCACTCTAGTATGGTCTATGTCGTTTATGTCTTACTCAAGTGTGTCTTAAGGTTATATTAGGTAGAGGTCCTATGGTAATGAAGTGTGGTGTTTTAAGGGGCATAGATGTGATGAGTATGGAGTTTAGTGTTGGATGTTGTGCCTACTTTCTTGAATTGCATGAAGTTGTGTGGGACTTTCTATGTGGAGTTGATGTTTCCTCCTATATTTATGCATTTGTATTGATGTTATGTTGTAAATGAAATGTCCTTATCTAAGGTAATCTTGGGGAACACTTAAGTGTGCTTGAAGAGGTTGTATGGGCGGTCACTTCTTGTCTCACTCAAGTGTGTCTTAAGGTTATATTAGGTAGAGGTCCTATGGTAATGAAATGACATGTGTTCTTTTAAAGTTAAGCATGGATTGTATATGGACATATGTTGAGTATATGTATGGTTGGCTATGGTCTTATATGTTAATGTTGACTTGTATTATGTCTCTTATACTTGTAAAGGAAAGGTTTTATCAAATTGATATGAAAGCATTTATTCTTTGAAAATGTCCTTTTTGGCATGTTTTTGCATGGTCTCCATACTTAGTACTTAATTGTGCTAACCCCTTTCCCTTTTTGGATTAAAGTGTAGGGATTTGGAGATGATGACATGTCATGGCTTTGATAGGTTTCTAAGTGTTGAAGATGAAGACTTGGTGAGTCCTCATAGATTTGAGGACAACCCCCAATATGTTCTTTTATGTCTTTTTTGTATTGTTTGAGTTGTGTACGGGATTAGTCCCGAAATTTGTACTCTAAAGTTTAGATGGTTTTGAGACATCATGTATAAAGTCTAGAAAGCCTTCCGCTTGCTATTTTTTTTATTTAAATGTCCTTTTTTTTGTAAAGAAAGTTTTTAATTCCTTGGTTTTTTAGCGTCTATGCCATGAATAAATGCTAAGAGGCTTGTATTAGACCTCTTCGAGGTCGAGTACGACGGTTACGACTAGGGGGTGCTCCCGGGTCGTGACACTGAAGCATAAGATCCACGACCTAATTGACCAGAACGTAGTCTCTCTTCAGACAGTCGCACCCAATGTCAATAGTAATCCTTTGCCAAATCATGGAGGCGTCACTATCAATATGATAGAGACAGATGAAGATTGGTGCGTGACAAAGGCAATAGTTCTGATTGCTCCTGATGAGCTGGAAAGGGCTGTAGCCTCATTGAGCATTAGAGAGAAGAAAGAGTTTGTGATTCTGACACCTGAGAAGGATGTTGCCTTGGTGCCACGAGAAACTCTTGCCCGACCAAATTTTGTGATTGAAACGGTTGTTACCCAAGGTATGACCAGATCTGGCAGGTGCTACACGCCAGAAAAGCTAATCCAGGGTGTGCAGAAGAAGGACCAAACAAAAAGGCCGATCAGTGAAGCCGAGGCCGAGGAGTTCTGGAGAAAAATGCAGCCGAAAGATTATTCAATTGTGAAGTATTTGGAGAAGACGCCGGCTTAGATCTCTCTGTGGGCCTTATTGATGAGTTCGTCGTTGCATAGGCAGGCTCTGATGAGGGCTTTGTATGATACTTATGTGCCTGTGGGTACTAACAGTAACAATCTAGCAGCTATGATAAACCAGTTCATTCTAGGACACCGAATCACTTTTTGTGACGAAGAGCTTCCTTTTGAAGGCAGGATGTATAACAAAGCTCTGCACGTCACCATCAAACGCCGGGACAAAGTTATAAATCGTGGTTTGGTCGACGATGGGTCTGGTCTCAACATCTGCCCGCTTTCGACTCTCAAGATGCTGAAATTCGACTTGGGAAAGGTTCAACAAATTCAGGTCAATGTGAGAGCTATCGATGAAGTGCAGAGAGACACGATAGGGGTAGTAAATTTGGATATCCAGATGGGACCTGCAAAATTCAATGTGGAGTTTCAGGTGTTGGACATCAATACTAGCTACAATTTGCTTCTTTGAAGACCGTTTATCCACATGGCTGGGGTTGTGCCTTCTACCCTTCACCAACTGATGAAATTTGTTTGGAAGGACCAGGAATTGGTCATTCATGGTGGGGGGAGTCATTTCGATGGGTATGCGTCAATCGTTCACCAGGTTTCCCGAGGTTATGATTTCTACACGGTGGAGTTGGTAAATGCCACCGGTGATAATTTGGCTCCGCAACCTCACATACCCTCTGTGTACAAGATGATTGCTACTATCATGCTCCAGAGCAGTTTAGAACCAGGTTTCAGAATGGGAAAGCACTTTCAAGGAATTGTCGAGCCTGTCCAAATTCCTGCTAGAGGAGCAAAGTTTGGTTTGGGGTATGTCCCCACGGATGCTGATGAAGCAGAGATGAAGAACAAGAATGTTGATCAAGCATTGGCCAGGCCAGTTCCTCATCTGTACCAGTCATTTTCGGTACGAGAAAATGTCAACGATGGTGGTCTCGGGAAAGGAATTTGGGGCCTTTTTGAGGAGATTGATGCGGTCATCGAGGAAGAGGCTGGGACATTAGGCATCAGTGATGCATAATCTGAGGAACGATTGCAGAACTGGACCTCCACACCACTCCTGATTTCCGGCTCATCTGGGTGGAAAAGACATGTGTCTTTGTTTGTTTTAAAATTGGTGGTAGTCCGGAAGAGGCCCGAGACCCACCATTTATGCAATTGTTATTTGTTTGAATCTTTTAAATTCCCTTGTGATGTTTAAAGAGACAAAATGGCCCTCGGCCATGGCCAAAGTTTGTGCTTGTCTTTCAATTTAAATGAAAAACCTCTTTTATCAAAATTTGTTTGTTTACTTATCTGTTTATATTTTACTTTCTAACTTTGTTTGTTTATTGATTTCAGTTAATATTAATTTAAAACCTGCCAATGTCATGTCATGTCATGTCATGAATCGAGTGAACGAAATGAGGCAGGTGATGATGAGTGCGAGGAATATGAAGAAGAAAATGAGTTACCCGAACATGTTGCAGAGGAGTTTCTACAATTTGAGAATCAACACAAGCCAAATTTGGAAGAAATCGAAACAGTGAATCTCGGATATGAGGAATGTGTCCATCTAACTGAAGCTCAAAGGAGAGACCTGGTCCGTTTGCTCAGGGAGTACATTGATGTGTTTGCCTGGTCTTACAGAGATATGCCAGGATTGAGTACAAATATGGTGTCCCACAAGTTGCCGATTAACCAGATTTCAGTCCAGTAAAACAAAAGACTCGGAAGCTCAAGCCTGAGTTGAGTTTGAAGATCAAAGAGGAGATTACGAAGCATATCGAGTCCCAAGTAGTGGAAGTGACGCAGTATCCGACTTGGTTAGCCAACGTTGTTCTGGTTGCCAAGAAAGATGGAAACATCAGAATTTGTGTTGACTACAGAGATCTCAACAAAGCTAGCCCGAAAGATAATTTTCCATTGCTAAACATTCACATTCTCATTGATAATATTTCTAAGCATGAGATGCAGTCATTTGTGGATTGTTATGCGGTTTACCACCAGATCCTGATAGAAGAAGAAGATGCAGAAAAGACAGTTTTCATTACGCCTTGGGTTGTATATCATTATCGGGTGATGTCGTTTGGTCTCAAAAATGTCGGTGCTACTTACATGAGAGCTATGACGACCATCTTTCACGATATGATTCACAAGGAGATCGAGGTATATGTAGATGATGTCATAATCTAGTCCCGCGAGAGTTCGGATCACTTGACTCACTTAAGGAAATTCTTCGATTGATTGCGTCGATACAATTTGAAGTTAAATCCCGCCAAATGTGCTTTTGCAGTGCCAGCTGGCAAGTTGTTGGGATTTATAGTCAGCAGGATGAGCATTGAGCTTAACCCTTCGAAGATCGAGGCGATTCAAGAATTACCTCCTCTGAAGACCAAGAAAGAGGTGATGAGTTTTCTGGGAAGGTTGAACTACATCAGTCGATTTATAGCTCAGTCCACCGTAGTGTGTGAGCCGATCTTCAAGTTGTTGAAAAAAGACCCTTTGACCAAGTGGATCGGAGAATGTCAAACTGCTTTTGATGCTATCAAGAACTATTTGTCCAATCCACTAGTATTGGTTCCTCCATGAGAAGGGAGCCCATTGTTGCTATATTTGTCTGTCTCGGATAACACATTGGGATACGTGCTTGGTCAACATGATGAGACTGGGAAGAAGAAGCGAACCATTTATTACTTGAGTAAAAAGTTCACTCCATATGAAGCTCGTTACACTCTTTTGGAGAGAACATGTTGTGCTTTGACTTGGATCACTCAAAAGTTGAGACATTATTTGTCTTCTTATACCACATACCTTATTTCTAGGATAGACCCATTAAAGTATATTTTCCAGAAAGCAATACCGACTGGGAAGTTGGCTAAATGGCAAATGCTTTTGAGTGAGTTTGACATTGTGTATGTGACTCAAAAGGCGATAAAAACACAAGCCTTTGCTGAACATCTTGCTGAGAACCCAGTTGATGAGGAGTATGAACCACTCAAGACTTATCTTCTCGACGAGGAAGTTTCATTTGTGCGTGAAAATATTTCTGAAGCCTACCCTGGTTGGAGAGTATTCTTTGATGGAGCGGCAAATCACCAAGGGAAAGGTATCGGAGCGGTCCTAGTGTCAGAATCTGGTCAACATTATCCTATGGCGGCTAAACTCCGATTTGATTGCACAAACAACATGGCTGAATATGAAGCTTGTATCCTTGGTTTGAAGATGGCCATCGAACATGAATGTTCATGAGCTTCTAGTTATTGGAGACTCAAACTTACTGATTCATCAAGTTCAAGGAGAATGGGCCGTGAAGAACCCAAAGCTCACACCATATGTGCGGTATATACAAAAGTTGTGCAAGAGATTTAGCAAGATTGAGTTCAGACACACTCCCAGGACACAAAATGAGTTGGCCGATGCTCTTGCCACCATTTCCTCAATGATCAAACATCCTGTTACAAGTTATATTAATCCGGTGGATATAGAGGTAAAGGAGCAGCCTGTCCATTGTTCGCATGTTGAAGCGGAACCAGATGGTTTACCTTGGTATCTTGACATCAAGAAGTACTTGGAGACCAAAATTTATCCTGAGAACGCAACGTTCAACCAGAAGAAGTCGATACGCCATATGGCCTTCAATGCTACACCTTGGCCGTTTGTAGCTTGGGGCATGGATGTCATTGGTCCAATAGAGCCAGCCGCCACTAACGGACACAAATTCATTTTGGTTGCCATTGACTACCTCACCAAGTGGGTGGAAGCAGCTTCGTATAAGTCGGTGACCAAGAAAGTTGTAGCTGATTTTGTTCGCAACAATTTGATATGTAGGTTTGGAGTTCCAGTTGTAGCTGATTTTGTTCGCACCAAGAAAGTTGTAGCTGTTTGAGATTGGTCAGTTGGTTCTCAAACGCATTTTCCCTCATCAGGATGAGTACAAAGGGAATTCGCACCAAATTGGCAATGACCCTACATGGTTCGTAAAGTGTTATCTGGAGGTGCCTTAGTCCTGTCGGAGATGGATGGCACTGAATGGCCGAAACCTATCAACTCAGATGTTGTCAAGAGATACTATGTGTGAAGCTTCAGTTTGTATTTCTATTATTTCTTTGTAATTGTTCTATTTGCTTGTAATCACTTTGTTTAAAATTTTATCCCTTTTGTAATGAACTACGTTTGACCTGAATTCTCAACAATGAGATACGTAGGTGGCCTATGTTAGCCTCGGTCACTCCTTTATCCCCTTTTAATATTTTTTTTGTATTTGAACTACGTTCGACCTGAATTCTCAAGAATGAGATACATAGGCGGCCTATATCGGCCTCAGTCGGTTTCTCTGTAATTTTCTTACTTTTGTTAATCCTCGAGATGGGGAACTACGTTCGACCTGATTTCTGCCTCAACGGGATACGTAGGCGCCACAAGGGCTCGATCATATCTCCCGTAAGATTTCTATGTTTCCTTTACAATAGAAACTGGACAGAATTTTTGGAAGGGACTCAAAAATTCTCAAGAAGAAGATCTCTCCAACAAAGTCAACACTGAAGTTACTTTGAGATTTGCAACTGGGACAGAATGTTTTGAGAGGATCTCAAAAATTCCATGATTTGCTCACCGATGGTTAAAGATAAGCCAAGACAGTTAACTGGGACAGAAATTTTGATGATGGCCTCAAAATTTCAACAAGTTTCATCGAAAGTTTAGAGCAACTTTGAATACTTCCCAACATATAATCAGATGGACCTCGAGGCATCAACTCCAAAAGGCGTTCATTAAGCTTGACTTGACATGACACTTGGCAGTGACTTTTTCCAAATACTACTTTTGAAAATCTATTTTCCTTAAAACTTTTCCTCCATGTTTCAATTATTTTTGCATAAAAATATTTTTTCTCATCTATCAAGAAGCGAGAGATCGGAGAAATCAATAGGAGATAGCAAAATAAGGAGCAGACAACCGAAGAGATCGACACAGATCAGTTCACTTTTAACTAACAATTTTTCTATGGATACAGGTTTATAGGTTTACCTCAAAATCAACATATTCCTCTATTCAATGAATATGGAGAAGTCAAAAGGGTGAGGAGCTCCCCCAAAATTGACAATTTTTTCGGTGGATGCAGGAAATATTTTATGTTTCTTATATCAAATATTTGGGAATATGAATAACATTATTTCATTCAAATTCTCAATAAGGCGAGGTTCGTAATGAACATTGCAACTATGTTCGAAGATGGAACAAACGAAAACCACAAAGAGAGCAATATTATTATCTTTCAACAACTAAAGATGCCTGTAAGACGTTTATCTGTATTATATTATTAGATGTGATGATATTTCTTACCCTGAATGTTATTTATATTGTATTATCGAATGAGATGATACCGCTACCCAGAGGGTCATTTATATTGTATTGTCAAATGAGATGATACCACTACTCCGAGGGTCATTTTTATTATAGTATCAACTGAGGTGATACCGCCACCCAGAAGATACCCAGAAGATCACATGTGTTGTCCGGTGAAGCATTATCTTCGTTCGGTACTAGGGATGGCATCATCAAAAGAAGTCATGCATCGCGAGGGGAAGAAGTCATGCATTGCAAGACAAGCCTCATGCATCGCGAGAAAAAGATTCATGCATCGCGGAAAAGTCATGCATAGCAAGAGAAAGAAGTCATGCATCGTGCAGAAGTCATGCATCGCGGCGAAGTCATGCATAGCAAGAGGAAATCGTGCACAGCAAGAGAAATAATTCATGCATTGCAGATGAGTCATGCATAGCAAGAAAAGAGTCATGCATTGCAAGAAGAGGAAATCGTGCACAGCAAGAGAAATAAATCATGCATCGCAGAGGAGTCATGCATAGCAAGATAAGATTCATGCATCGCGGGGAAAAAGATTCATGCATCGCGAGAAAAGAGATTCATGCATTGCAAGAGAAGATTCATGCATCGGGGAAAAAAGATTCATGCATCACGAGAAAGGAATTCATACATCGCAAGAGAAGGATTCATGCATAGCAAGAGAAGGAGTTATGCATCGCAAATTTACCCATCACAAAAGAATCAACATCAACTGCATCATTTTCTTTTGCAAAGACGACATCAAGAGAACTATCAACATATTACATCAGCCTATTTTATTACTTTGACATCGAAAGAAGAGTACATTGAAGATTATATTGCAAATATGAGACATAAGCTTTATTTGCTTCACGTCAAACCCAATAGAGTTGACGTCAAATGTTCAAGGAGAACAATTAACTGTCAACACGGTAAAAGACACTGTCCCCCATTTGAATTGCATTTTTATGCTAATGAGTTTTATCTCAGTCCTTGTCGAGAGCATCCGAAAGGATGAATTCTCCAAAACAAACCACAGGTGCGGACGACATCAAAAAGGATGCAGCACAACGTGAAACTTTTTCTTAGCAGTGAACTGGGACATAGTCCAAAGAGGAGTGCCAAACTCTTAGAATACGAGCAGAGGAGCGACTTCCACCACAATCAAACCACACCCCTATCAGAAGGCATGCGGGTTTTTCTTTGTGTTTGTCGTTTTCAGTTTCGCATCCGAAAATTTTAGCTTACCGGAAGCAGCTTTCCAATCCGAGTGACAATGCGCCAAAAGCTTTGGAAATTATGTCCATGTAAATTCTTGGTTATGGGTGTGAAGCGCGCCACGTTCATGACAAAGAGGTTACAAGCCGCTTTTTCATACTCGACTTACTTTGTCGCTTTTCCAGAACCAAATGTGATCTAGCATAATAGATTTCCTTTTCAACCGATCGAGTCGAACTGCAAGCAGCCTGATTCCCTAAGTTGGGGGATAGGTAGGCGGGATCAATGATGAAAACTCGGCTGTATTCCAACATTCACTCTCAAATCTCATTCCCGAGCATTCCGATCTCTTCATAATCCGATACCGGGATGACTTTTGAATTCTTTCAAAATCGTGCCTCAAATCAAGTGTATTGAACTACAAGTGACCTGAATTCTCATATAACCTGAGATATGTAGGAAACCCATTTATGGGGTTCGGCCATAATTCCTAAAGTCCGTACCAAGTCCCTCTCCTAAAGGATGAAGATGTGGTCTGTCAAAATTGGATTTGTCAATTTCATTTGCCTCGAAATTCTTTCATCAAATCCAAGTCAAACGAGGGACAGTTGTTGACACCCAATTTTGGACCCCAAAATATAAATTAATCATTTCGAGCTTCTTCAATTTCAAACGATTTAAAATAATTAGTTT